>NW_010546173.1:26929-27155 GCF_000687285.1 Phaethon lepturus | reverse complement strand
TGGGCCGCCCCCTGGCCAAGGCGGAGCCCATCGGCGACAGTGGCAGCACCTCTGGGGAACAGAGTTAAGAAGCAGGGAAAAAAAAAAAACCCAACAAAACAACTGCACGATCACAGCCAGAGAGAGGAATGAGACTATGTGAGAGCAACATCCCTGCAGACCCTCAGGTCAGAGCAGGAGGGGCAGGAGGGGCTCCAGGCGCCGGGGCAGAGATTCCCCGGCGCGC
>NW_010546173.1:20641-26744 GCF_000687285.1 Phaethon lepturus | reverse complement strand
AGAGAGGAGCCCAGGCTGGAGCAGGGTTGCTGGCAGGACTTGTGACCCTGTGGGGGACCCAGGCTGGAGCAGTCTGTTCCTGAAGGACGGCACCCATGGGGGGACCCGGGCTGGAGCAGTTGGTGAAGAACTGCAGCCTGTGGGAAGGACTCATGTTGGGGAAGTTCATGGAGGGCTGTCTCCTGTGGGAGGGATCCCAGGCTGGAGCAGGGGAAGAGTGTGAGGAGCCCTCCCCTGAGGAGGAAGGAGCGACAGAGACAGCGTGTGACGAACAGACCACAACCCCCATTCCCCGTCCCCCTGTGCCTCTGGGGGGAGAGAGGGAGAGAAAATCAGCAGTGAAGTTGAGACTGGGAAGAAGGAAGGGGTAGTGGGAAGGTGTTTTTAAGATTTGATTTTATGTCTCATTATCCTACTCTGATTTGATTGATGAAATTGGTAAATTAAAATAATTTACCCAAGTTAGTCTTTTTTTACCCATGAACTGTAACTGGTGAGTGATCTCCCTTTCCTTATCTCGACCCACAAGCTTCTCGTATTTTCTTTCCCCTGTCCAGCTGAGGAGGGGAGTGACTGGGCAGCTTTGGTGGGCACCTGGCATCCAGACAGGGTCAACCCACCACACTGCTGTATCTATCTTTGCCAGAAAATGATTTATACCACTTATGACCTGAAATGCCTTCTGAAGGTGCTTTTTTCTCTCTGCTGAATGAGCCCTAGGACACAGATCTAATCTCAGATACTTAGCTAGATGACTGAAGTCCGGCCACAGGACTCCAAGACTTAGTGATGTGAAATCTTATTTTCTTGTGCTGTACTTAAAGATCTCTGCCTCAAATGCGTCAAATGATCTCAAATGCCTCAAACGCTTCATTGGTACGAAATACCATGCAGCTGTACAGTCTGGCTGGGCATTCACGCAACGCCTGTGAACTTCCCAAGTGTCGTGGTTTATGACTAATTCCAGAAAACAACAGAATGAAATCATCAGCCATCAAATTGTTATAAGCGAACGCTGCTCTGGTCTGTAACTACATGACCACCTCTGCCCCCAGTGTTGTGAACCACTCTACCTTTGAACACAAACTCCGTGCCGCCCATCACTTTGGACGAGTGCACTCCCCGGCTGTAACGTCCCTTGGCGTAGATGGTGAAGGTGGGATGCTTGCAGATGGGATCGGAGTAGTGGTAGTAGTGACCTTCCCAGGTGTTGTTGTTGTCATGGAAGATGAAGTGGCGAGTGAGGAAGAGGACCTCTGGTCGCACCTCGCAGCGCTGGCTCACCCACTCTCCGTGTAGCCCTATAGTCAGGTCTGCCTTGGGGGGTAAGATGGGAGGATGGTGCTCATCCGACCGGTAGATGATTCTGCACGCAATGCACGTGCGGTCGTGGTTCTGAAATGAAGCAGAGAGAAACCCTCGTTAGGCATTATCCATGATAGAGGGTGGTGAGTCAGGCCGTCCGTTTCATGTTGAAGTGACACCAGCTCAGCGTTTTAAGGAATATGTTATTTCTTATCTTCCTAATGCTCTCCTGCAGATTCTCACCCTTCAAAGCACCTGAAACATGGCACCATTTGGTTTTGTATGTATAAGACTGCATAGCAGGAGCGGAATTAGGAGATTAATTCCCTCATCTGCATTTCTCTGAAACGAACATTTTAGTTCAGCTTTTTATGGGATCTAGAAAAGCCTGACTTTATCCTTCAAATCATACAAGAAGCTGGCAGATGGTAATTTACTGTGCTAGGGACTTGGCAACTCTTGTGTTAGAAATGAGTACATTTGCTGAGCTCTTATTTTGCATCTGTCTTCCTTTTAATTGTTAACTTTGGTTACCGCAGATGGACACGGGTGTCCTAAGTACATTTTTCAGTTGGGTAGCAGCCTGGGAGAACAGTAACCAGCAATTTTAAACTTTTTTCAGCTTTTCTGAGCCCTAACGCAAGCTTGTGAAGCATACGACGTGGCCAGCTACCACCGGACACGGTGAAAGCTTTATGGCCCTCTCCAGCGGGAATGGGGTCCGTGGCGCCTGCCGGGCTCCACGGCGGTTCACTGCTGTGGGCCGGGTACCCCTAGCCCCGTCCATGGGTGCCGGGGGTGATTTACCAGGGGCACGCAGGCTCCGAGTCCCTGGCAGGAGGGGAGGGAATTTTGTGCTGAGGCTTCCAACTCCTGGCATCAGAAAATAAAACCGTATACAGAGACTTGTATGTTGTTCCTAAGGCTGTTTCCACCAGTGCAAGTTTTGTCTTCTTGGCAAAAGAGTTTGGTTTCGCTATTCTCTTTTCAAACCGTATTTTGCACTTTTTCAATGGCAAGAGAGACAGCAGCATTAGCATTCGTCTCCGCTCTGCTAAACCTTGCAGTAAATTTTATGGACCAATAAAGGATTGCAAAATGAATTTTTTATCTCACTTAATTTATAACAAATAATTAGATCAAGAAGAATAAATGCAGCATTCCCTGTTTTACTTAGTGCCTGTTTTGGGTTGGCGATGTGCTGTTTGTTTGCATCTCAGGATCTCCAGTCGGCCGGTGGTGTGTGGAGGGGCTGCGAGCAGAGCTGTAAACAGGCTTATACTCAGAGTGAAAGGCAAAGACCACGCAGGCAGCTTGTACCTTCATCTTTCAAGGACACTCAGTCCTTCCTGGAGGGAGGGGGATGCACTGGGTGGGTTACTCACATCCACCTTGGTCAAGCTACGAGGTGTTTTCCTGAGGTGCAATTCCGAATGCACCGAGTTAAGAGCTGAAGCTCCCCACGCAGCCATCAGGGAGACAGGTTTATACAAATACTTTTTCTTTACGCCCCTTCCCAGCCCTCTTTTCTGAGATGTCTCTGAGCTCCCTCCATAACGTAAATGCTCGTCACTCATACTGTAAAGTCCACCTGAGCTGCTATGGAGTCAGCGTTTCTCCACCCACTGCCTTCAGCTCACAGCACACTTTAGGGGAGACATTTACACAACCTTCATTAGTGCCCTGAGTTGGTTGCATAATATGACCTCAGATGGCTTCACAGTCAATGTACATCTCGTGCAATATATCCCTTCCACACGTATTAAACAGGGTTTATATTTGCCTCCCTGCCCCAGGCCAGATAGACACCAAAAGTCAGTGAAATCAAGGAAAAATCTGCTGTTCTACATCCCTGGGATGTAGAATAATGATATATGTGCAAAATAACTATAAATGATGTATCTCACGTTGATCTGAATCAGTCTCGGCCAACATCCCTGCTTTGAGGAGGAGGCTGGATTTGGTGACCTCCAGAGGGTCTTCCACCCCAAAACATACGGTCTTCTGGGAATCACATGTCAGCATGTTATTAAAGTGGATGCTGTTCTTTCCCACAGTGGAGCTTTTAAACTAATTTTAAGATAAATTTTTCAGCTAAATTCTGCAAGCAGGTGCAAGGGCCATTAGTATCTTAGTGAAAATACAAAGAACATTTAACTGAGTAATTTAACTGCAACTGGTGAAGTTCGTGCAGATTTGTGCCATAGTAACTGACAGCAGGGGCTGGTGCAAAATATCTGGTTCCCCTGAACACTGAAAGCACAGATAACGCATCAGGATTGTGAATCTGGGCCATTTTCTGAGATTGCAGGTTTCAGTTTGGATTTTCTGATGGCCAAGAGAGGAACCAAGATCCAGTCATGTTTCCTATTTTGATTTCTTGTGTGGCCTTCCTGTGTGACAACCTCACTTCATACAAACACAGACAATTACAGGTCTTCTGTTTGGGACAGGACTGGTAGAAGGCTAAATAAAGACACTGAACTGTCAGAGAGCAGACAGAAATTTTAGGGGCTTGTATATGATTAAAAATAAAATAATAGTAATGGTTATTATAAAAAATGTGTGTAACTCCATTCGTGGAACAAACCTTCAAATACAATCTGACAAAAGTCCTGTGTCCATCTTCCTCTTGCCTACAATAAAATCTCACCACTTGAGATGGGACTTATGAAACCAGTCTGTTGAATCTCTCTCTCTCTTTGGAGGACGTCAGTCTTTTACTCCAGAAAGAGGTCTGGTTTACTGGGTGGTTTGCGGCTTGGGATTGCTGGGGGGCAGATGACTTATAAATGACTTGGAAACAAGCTGGTGCTGGGAAAAGGTGGAGACTGCCTTGGCACATCTCAGGCAGCGGCACAGCCGCCCCATTTCCCTTCAGCTCCAGCTGTGAACGGGGATGTCAGAAGCTGAGCATCCGCCCTGTGCTGGGCAGCGCTGCTGGTGCTACAAGAAAACTGTCGGATAAGGCGTGCGATTCCACTCGCTGCCAAACAAAGCACCAGCGAAGCGCACGTTTTTTGAAGTGTGATAGAAATAATGCCTTTTCTTCTTGGGGATTGACGTCCAAAAGATGCTGCCGCTGCCTTGCATGGACACCTGGCAGTGATCCAGGCCAAGGGAAGATGCTGGTGTCTGTCAAGCACTCGTTTCTCCAGCATGGCTGTCCTGCCGTGGGGCAGGCTGGCCTTGCTGCTCCCTAACATTTTAAGGGCTAATAAACTGCACTGATGACTAACTTTATTGCTGTGATTGCCCCACTCACATAAAGTGAAGCAAGAAAGCGAGGAGAAGACAGTGTTTTAAAACTAAACATGAATTGGTAAATAGTAGGAGACAATTTCTGCTACAGTCCCTTCTCTCTTTAAGTGAAGTTGAAAGCTCTTATTTCATAGAGGAGACCCTGGCAGAGCAGTATGGGGGTTTGGTTTGTATTCACATTTCCCTCTCAGAAGCCTGTCCTCCACATTCAGTTTGTGAGCCAAGGCAATTTAACCTGGGAACGGGTGGTTTCTGTTGCCCTTGTTCAAAATCTGAAGAATACCAAACATAAACCCAGCCTGTTGTCTTCTTGGTCACCCTTGGCTGTTTGTGGGATTCCTCTGTTGTTTCTCAGGTCTAGTGAATGGACAAGAAGCAGATTTGGAATCAATCCTATTTGCAGCAATGTTATTTTTTTTACTTTTTTTTGACTAGGAAGCACTATCAAGCACAAAAGTTCTTTCTGCCATTTTTCTAGCAGTGATTTTAGGTTTCTTCACTCCTCTACAACATTAAAAACCACGGGTATTATGAGTCAAGGCTCTGATGCTGGGCAGGGAGTATTAGCGTTGTTTGATGTCTTGTCCATCATACTGGGAGTGCAGAAGGTGCAAACTGGTCATACCTGCTGTATGTCAGGTCCTTTGGCTGTGGCCAGCAGCACAGTGCATAGAAAAAGGTCCATGGAGCTCCACAGAGCAAAACAAATAGGAGCAGCCCCTTTCTTCTTATCAGGGGTGGGTTCATGTTCTGAGGCATAAGGAGGAGTTAATTCCCAAAGCTTTTAAAACTTGTGCAGTGTGACTATGCTGGCTGTCATTACAGCGTGAATGGAGGTGACTCCTTGGGCAAACTCAAGGAAAGTCCAAGTTAACCCACGGAAATCAAAGTGAAGTTTAGCAGTATAAACACTTGCCTGTAGCTCATCTGGGTCTTGGACCTCTGCGGTCCTGAACTGCTGTAACTCTGTGCGGCCCCTCTAGTTCGAAGTCTTTGCATCAGCTCTGAAGGTCTGGCCAGTTGCGCTGCTAAGAAATATCCAGCCTTCTAGTTACTGACAGTGTGCCTGGATGAAGGGGCTGAGGTGAATGAACACTCTGTGCGACAAAAAGGGAGTGGGACAGGGAGAGGTTGGGGTGGTGAGGATGGAAGCAGAAGGCTTCCAGCTTTCACAGGCTGGCTCATGCACCTCATATGAGGTGCTCATGCACCACATACATACCCTGAATGCATTGCTTCCCCGAGACCAGTGCTTGAATCTAAGCTTACAGAAACCTTTTTTTTTTGCTGTGATACTATCATCTTTCACAGAGTTATGAACTTCTTGGTGGAAGAATATGCCACATGTAAACTCTCTCAGTGTGATTTTTGTCCATGTAATGGACGAGAGAAAGATCTAGTTTTGTTATAAGGCAATTGGACTTAATTATGGAGTAATTTATGTTTAACAATTGACTGTATTTTTCACTGTTGCTTTTTCAGGTCAGCTGCTCTTGGCTCTTAATTACACTAGCTGAGGCTTTGCAAATAACTCCCT
>NW_010546173.1:4219-20610 GCF_000687285.1 Phaethon lepturus | reverse complement strand
GGAAAGATTATTTTATAAAAACAGACGTTCAAAGAAAATAGGGAACAGCAGCAGAAGACATTTGAGTCCAAACACGATTAAGTACTCTCTAATAAAAAAGCTCATTTGGGCATGACATAAACTAAGAAGCAACAAAATGAGCAGTGTTCAGGATGAACATCTGTTCTATGTTTTGATTATCTGAGGTGTACAATGCAATACTTTGAATAGCAGGGTTTTGCTAAAAGGGCCGGCCCCTGAAATGGCTGCTGCCCAATGACTGGAAGGTCTCTTCCTATGAAGGGTGCCACCTTCCAGCTCTGCGATGCCGAATCCGTGAAGCCTCAACTCCTCACCCTTTAGAGCCAGTTTCTGAATTATTCCATGAAGCCATGTGGGCTGAAATAAGCCTGAACCTCTGGCTGGAAACTCAGTTATTTTCTTTTACTTGGGGAGAAAACAGTCTGTGATCTGAACATTTCCACCAACATTTTTCCTTATCCCTCCCTCCTGCTGCCTCAGCTGAAGTGGTAAGAGGGCCAGAGAGCTCTGGAAGCCAAGCAGAGAGGTTTCTAATACAAAAAGCAAACAAGGATGAGGTTCCTTGATCTTTTTCCCAATTGCCGTGGATAGTCAGAAACATAAATCCTCTCAGCATAGTTTAATTTTCTCTTATGTTCTATGGGATTCTATGGCTGCCTAGGACTAATTTGCCTCTAATCAATTCATAGTGTTTTTTATGGCCCAGGCCAAAAAACTATCACGCGACTGGGATGCTCGCTGAGCAATGGTGAAAAGAGCTTTGAATAACACCTAGAAACATCTTTTTGGAAGCTGTTCTAGTTTTCTTAGAACACCTTTGTATTTTGATGCTGTTGTTACAGAATAAGACATCTAGGGACCAAACAAATTTACAGAAAATCTACCTTTTCCTTATGGTTCAAGCAGAAGCTGAAATCAATGCTTAATATCAAGGAGAAGACCTGCAGGATATACGGCAAGTTGTATATTGGAACAAAACAAACAAGCACTAATAGTAAAGAGGAGGGTGAAAATATAGTTATTTTCAGCTAAACAACTTCTTCAAACATATTTGCTCTCTCCTGTATCTATCCATTTATTCTTTATATCCTGAAAATGTGTCTGTATTTCAATCAAAAAATTTTAAACCACTATTTCTCTGAAACAGGTCAAATTGTAACTCGACTCTTCTCTTTTAGAATTATAATAGATGGCTATTCTGATATTTGTCTATTTACATAATGGAACATTAACGTTATCTCAACTATACCTTACTGTTTTTTAAGGGAAGATTTATTGCGCAGACTACTTCGAGTCTGAGAGAATGCAATGCATTCTAGCAGAACAGGCTGAAAAGATAATGTGATATTTTTCATTAGATTCTTATTTTTAAAAGGACATGGGAAAATATCTCATTGAGTATACACAGTCTGGAGGAAGAGAGCTACAAAGCAAAATTTTGTTTTCTGGTATTCAACTTTTCTTGGAAAAGCAAATTTTGTCCAAGCAATGGACAAGAGAAAGATCTAGTTTTGTTATGAGGCAATTGGACTTAATTATGGCGTAATTTCTGTTTAACAATTGACTGTATTTTTCACTGTTACTTTTTCCTTTTAAAAAAATTAGAAAATAATTTTTAGGGGTTTTTTTGTATTTTTAATGGAGAGTTTTGACTATTTTCTGACAGGCACTCTCTCTCATCTTTTATAGTTGCAAATGGTTGGTATTTTACCAGACCAGACACATTAAGAAAGCAAAAGCATAGAACGTAGCATTGTATAGTAAGTTCCTAAACCACCCAAAAATATGGAAACTCCTGTTATAGGAGGACGGATGTTGGGGCAGATGTGGGACTGCAGCTGTTCAGAGCTGACTGGGGCTAAGGAAAAGTAGCAGACAATTTGGAGAAGTGGTGAGCCTGATTAGATTTCTCAGTAGCAATTTGTTTTACACCTGCAAAGTTTTTAAACTTGCATGAAATTACCCAGCAGTTTCCCAAAGTAATTTGGGAAATCGTCTCTCCTTCTGTGTTTATCTGGAGCCACTGCGCAGCGGACGCAGCCCCTCTATACCTTACCCGGGCTGAAAGATACAGGTACCAGCTCTGCCTCGGCGAGACGGAAAAGCACACGCTCTTCGCAGTCGTCCGGGCTGCCGTCGGACTCCTCCTCGCTCCCCTCTTCCGCCCCAGCAACGCCAGTGCCAACCCAAAACCTAACGCCAAACCCTTGGCAGAGCAGTGGCTTCTGTCTGTCACTCCTCCCCTGGGGCTCAGGCCTTTCAGCGTTCGCTTTTTATTCAGGCCCAGATACTGGAGGTGGCTACTCGAAGCAGGCCCTTCCCTCCCCGCCCCCGCCGTTGCTAGTCGGGCCCGGTCTCTCCTCAAGGGCTGCTGCCAGCCCCGCTCCGCTCAGTTACAGTAATACCCTGCTGAAGTCACTTCAAATTTCTGTAGCAATATCCTGCCTTATCAAGGCACGTACTGACATAGATAATACTTCTACAACACTCTACTTCTGCTGTCTGAGTAGAAGCATCCCCCCCCGCCTCCATCTCTGCTGGTGGCTGTAGCGTGGGAAGCCTTTTTGGAAGAGCCAGGTTCTCAGCGGATACAAAGCCACCTTTGGCCAGCCCTGATTTGCACTGGTTACCGGCGCGTGGCAAGAAGCAGGTCTCGTTCATGGCTGGAAAACAAGGACAGGTTACACCTATCGCAAGAAGCAAGGGCTACCAAAAGCGCCAGTGCTCACTCCGGCTCCCTTCTGCACCCTCCCATCGGTGGGGAAGAAGCTCCTGACCAAGCTGTGGAGCCTGCATGAGGCAGCCCAGGCGCTGGTCGTTCACAAGGTTGTGTTGCTTTTGCATCAGGGGCTTCTCTTTTAGGCTGGATCCTGTGGCCAGCTTGTCTGACACCACTGGCTATGCAATGCCCCCGGATGGGCCACGTAGCAGTGGCCGGGCCCGGCTTGTTGGACCCAGCATATCCTTGTTGCAGGTAGATGTGTGCTGAGGGACCAGCCATCACGTTGCCTCAAGCAGAGGCTCAAGCCTGAACTGCGTGTGCAGTTACAGACCTAACCGGTGGCCCAGGGTCTTGTAGGGTCCAACAGTCGCAAAAGCTGGGGCAGCACACCCCTGCCACGTGAATGCAGGTATTACCATGAGGGAAAGCACTGAAGAAGAGGGGAAAGAAAAGCCGTGCTCAGCAATGATCTCTCACACCCACCCAAACACCGTGTGTCACGGGCAGGGCTAGATGGGACTGGAACAAGGCATGCCTGGTCAGGACCCTTTAAACCTTCCCCCCCACCCCGAGAAAACCAGGTGCCAGGTTTTAGTGTTAGTAACAGAGTGCTCCCAGGATGAGTGCAAATGGAAACCCTTGGGAGAATGTCAATTCAAGGAAATGCTTCTGACTCAACAAAAAAAGTTGGATGGCTTTGCCTCACATTGCCAAGGAGCCGAGTCCGCAGAAAGGACACTTCTATGAATTGCTCAGTATAGTATCAAGCTCTGCTCCTCCACTGCTCTAGATAACTGCAGACCAAGACAACGCTTTAACAAACAGCTACAATCTCTCTCCACCACAAAAGTGATAATTTGCAGGCTTTCCATGACCTCATATGAAGCCGAGTTGGCTAATGTGCATTAGACTGGCTCTAGGGAGTTGACAAGCATGGTTGACACAGTTATAACTCAGCCTGCCAAAGGGAATGAAGAATAACAAAGATTTAAAACTTTTAATTAAAAATCTTGAAGCAAGTGAAATGCTGCAGAGAGAGGTAACTCCTTTGCAGGGTTGTCAGTTTGGGATTTCTTTTGGTGGGGAGCAGAGGAGCTGCAAGCAGGAAGGAGAGTGGAGATACGTTCAGATTTATCTGAAAATGTGTCCCATATATTTTATGATATTGAGGAATGGATTTTATTAACTGCTCCCATGAAGGGAAAGATAGTGAAGGAATCCAAAGGCACTACCATTACACAACTGTCTCATTTATGATGTTGATTCTGTTGCACAACCCTGCATAAAACTGAAATAAACACAACTGACTTGAAATGCAAAAGCATTCTGGTTGTTCTTTTCTGACATAAAATACTTCGGCCTGGGGAAAAGACAAGAACAAAGAGAAAATCAGCCATTTTCTCAGATGAATGTGCTTGCATGTCATCTAGCCCGTTAAAATGATACCAATTTATGGCGACATGAATATTTTGGGAAGTATCAACAAAAAAAATCCTGGAAAACCCAAAGGGACAGCTTGAATGTCCATCTGCAGTAACAGAGTATTCAAAAATAAAGCTGCCTTATGTGTTTACTACGCCTTTAAAAAGCAACCTATATAGCCCTCTGAACCATGTAGCAATATAACCAGTGAGTCCTCCCTCCCCTCTTACAAAAGGTGAAGCAATTGTGGTTAGATGCCAACAACAAGGAGGTGTCAGTAGTTTAGAGACTCATGTTGAGTTGATCTGAAGGCCTGTGTTTTATTTTGCTAGACCAAACAGTTAATTTTGATCCCTGGTACCGTATTTGTGTTGGGGCAGGCTTTCACTGCAGTTGCAGAACAAACAGTGATAGTTAAGTCAGCAAAGATGAATAGGGTTTTAAAAGTGATGCTTAGACTTTGAAGGTTCACAACCTTTTCCTTCAGCCCTTGCCTAGCACTAATGCTGGTGTAGGTAGTAAGTGCAGAGTGGCACCTTCAAAGGAGCACTCTTCTGCGAGGCCACAGCCAACAGCGCTGCCGAGAGCGGCAAGGACCAAGCTCAGCTAGAAGCTGTTTGCTTCTCTTATCTCTTCAGGGCAGCACATGCGCTGTTATTGTTCACAAATGTGGAATTAACCTATCTGAACACTCTTCTTGACGTTCTTGCTTTGCTACCGATATAATTTTCCTAACCACGAGTCTTTTGCAAGTAATAATGAACAAAAAACTCCCTTCAAGTATTGGCTTGTATTGGCAAGTATTGGCAAGTATTCTGGCAGACGAAGGAGTTTTGTCCTCAAGAATTAGACTTTTTGGTTGAGATAATGTTTTGCATATTTCTCTCAGATGCTTCACATGTTTAACATCTATTTATTAACTTATGCTCACCTTTCCCTGGGAGGTCCTCAAGTACATAGCGTTCCCCTACAGATGAAGTCACTGAGTTTCAAAGAGATGAAGACCCAAATTTTCAAAAGCACAAAAAAATTTGTGCATTTTGTTCTTTCACTGCCTGGCTAACGCAGAGCCCAAGCACCAGTCTCCATACGTTGAATGTGTATTAGTTGCAAATGCCAGGTGCTGCTGGCAGTCAGCTCCCAGCAGCAAATAAACTCGTAATAGAGAATTGATCCATTGGAATTGCATTTTTGCCTTACTGAAAAGTGTGTGGTCAGCCAATGTTTGAGCATGGCAAAGGCAGAAGGAAGGTTATCTGAGCACATTTTAGGCTTCTTGTGATGTTCCAGACCATTATTCCTAAATAATGATCTAACTAGAATGACCGGTCATCACAGCCTTGCTCTCATCTTTCCCATTACTCTGTCAGATGATAAAATAGCACAAGGAGGTCTTTGTTTAAAAATGCTATTGCTGAGGCAATTACACATGAAATAAGTGTCCCAGTATTGCTGTTGTACACATTTCCTGTAGTTTTAGAGCAGATATTTCTGAAAACACCTTTATTGCATATTGCACTAGCTTGAATCCTTTGAGAAACTCGCAACATCAAGAGACATCAAAGATGTTCAGCCCTGTTCATCAGCAAGTCTTAACTGGTATCTTGAGCAAGGCTAGAGGACCGTTAAGATAAATCTATACAGTGACCTATTCATCAGCTGCACTCAAGAACTTCCATGTATTTTACAGGAGGAATTTGTTTAAGGTATGCTCTTATCTAAGAGAATTCATAAAGCCTTAAGAGATGACATATATATTTTTAAAAGCTCCCTGATTTTATATGAACACTTGAGATACATTAATCTGTGAATTTATTCACATTTGTAGCGCAGCATAAAGCTGTCTGGTTTTTGGATGGCCCTTTTGATTTACCATCCTGTGGTGAAATCGCTGCAGGAATCTGGAGAAGGTCCAATTCTATTTGTTTAAAGTCTTGATCATGTGGCTTTGGCATTCCTAACATATCCAGCAATCATTTGCTTTTAATTACCATTCATTTCAACCACATAAGTAATGAATGTGGCTACCACATCCAACTTACAGGCTGTGTAAACTCTTGAGCTGGGTGGAACTTTCTTCTATATAGAGGCTTAACTATAAATTTAACTCAAAATGTGAATCCTCTTAACTTATTTTAGGCAGGCCTTTATAAGTTTAAAATAAAAGTAAATAAAAAGGAAATGAAAAAAGCCTTAAATGAAAGATTCCACACAATACACCTGATTCACTTCAGAACCAATTTCCTGGCCTCCCCAACCTCTTGGTATGACTGTAGAAACCTTAAAAAAACAAGTTGATTTAATGTTTCTATTTATTCATGGTGTCCAGTTTCCAGAGGAGTCTGTGACTTGTAGCTTTAAACTCAATTTAGCATTTAAACTCATTTTCAGCTGGGTCCCAGTGGAGCAACAATTAGAAAAGGAAAAGAGTTCAAAGAAGAAGGGTTATAACCTTTCAGCAGTATGTTTGCCTGGGCTTTAAAAAAAAAAAGAAAGCATCTCTTACTATTCTTCCTACATTTGGCAAACACTAGGTCAGATGGCTGGGTTGCGAACCTGTTGGTATAGTGAACTTCAAGATTAGGTACAGACCAACACCCAGAAGTCTTTCATGGCAGCTGAGGCAAGGGTTCATTTTTCACAGGTACTGCTATTTGTATCATGCTGAAAGCCTAGTATTTTTCCCTTGGGAAAAAAGAAATATCACATCAAACCCGAGCAAGAGGAACCTACCAAAAAACACAAAGAGAAGCTGTGCTGTTGCATACTTTAAGCTTGTGTTAAGCCTATGCATCTTTTGCCATTGAAGGCTCCAGCTGAGACTGGTGTCCCAGCAATCCACATGCTGGATATATACACTGTGGGAGCCAAGCAGGCCTTGCAGGCAATGGTTGGAGGAGAAACAGAGCTATCCTAACTCTCTAAGAAGTCATAACTGAAAAAACTGGGAGTTAAGCGGTGGCCTGCAAGTCAGGACGTGGGGCCCCCATTTATTAAACTAGAGCAGTTTCATCACAGAGAGCTGGAACCTGTATGTATTTTGGTGTACTCAGGGTTAACTTGTGCTTTCTATAGTAACAGCACTTTCTGAACCAACACTACTCCTAGGAATGGGCTTCCAGTGTCATAAATTCAGCCTCAGCCAAGACCTGGCTACCAAAAAATGTATTTTGAAGCACC
Source organism: Phaethon lepturus (assembly GCF_000687285.1). Lineage (NCBI taxonomy): Eukaryota > Metazoa > Chordata > Aves > Phaethontiformes > Phaethontidae > Phaethon > Phaethon lepturus. The sequence goes on along the minus strand of NW_010546173.1, from coordinate 13,265 downwards.
GTACTTCATGAATACCAGCAGATAACTAGTTGGCTTGTTTGCTTTTCCCTTCCTCCGTTTCTTGTAAATACATGATATGGAAGCCTCCCCGGGCAGCCACACCGCAGGCTCTTCCCGATCGGAGCACATGGGTACCCCTGGGCAGGACCTGCCCATCAAGACACGTGGGACTGCGGGATAACGGTGTGCGGGGTGACCCAGGCAGGCAAGCTGAGGCTGCTCTCACCTCCCACACAGAGGTGTCACACTTAGGTCAGAATGGATTGGATCGTGCCTGAAATAATGGACTTTGTGAATGTAAATGAGAGTTCTCAGTGCTCTCTCAGTTTATTTAGCTAACCTGGTTCAAGAAAGAGACCGCTTCTGCAAGATTTGATCCCTTAAATTTGAGCATTGTATTTTAGAGGCATTATATTTTAGAGGGAAAAAGCGATGCTACAGCAGCAGAAGAGACAAGCAGGAAAATCGTTACCAGTGTGTCCTAAAATTACAGCAGACCTGGACAAAAAGTCTTATTTTTATAGAGCTGGTTGACAGTACACCTGATCATTCTGACTGTAGTGAAATTACTACAAGGTGGAAGTGTAAGCATTTACTATGTTATCTATCAGCCCATAATAAGACAACTATATTTGACCAGAAACAAATTATCAGCTAGGGTGAATTAAATCGAGATTTTTGTCTCTGTTTCATGTGGTCAGAAAAAGATCTACCATATTTTCTAGAACTGATACAACAGTTAGCTGGTGTCAGATAATTTGTACCTGCAGATACCTGCAAGGAAGAGATTTAGGAAAGAACCCTCACTCCCAAACAAGCAAAGAGAAATCTGATGTGCTTGCTTGAATTAATTAAAGTAAAATTTTGATGAGGAATGTGCTGTTGTTCATCTGCTGCTGCTGAAACTCTCCATTTTGGGAAGACATGTTTAAAAAGAAAACACAAATTTGTCCCTGGTCACTTGAAGAGAGCATAAGAATGACAAGACATGACAGCAGCTTTCATACAGAGACACAGCTGACTGTGGATTAAAACTACCCCTAGGCCAGGCTACTAAATCAATTAAAGACAGATCCTGTAAGGTCCTGAACTATTGAAATTTGATGTTCGCAGGAGGCAGACGCAACCCAAGGCGGATGGTTTTGAATGGAAGGGAAAGCCAAGGCTTTCTCATCAAAACTCTCCCTTCCCCTGCTGTGATTCCTGCTATTGCTGATAAGCTGCCGCTGATTTTTGAATCAGTTGCAACGAGATGATGAAAAATGGTGATAACCCATTAGCCGGAAGCGATGCTGCGGCAGCGCCCGGCTGGAGCACGTCGACGGCAGCAGCAGCCGGCAATGTGGTTCCAATCGCCGCCTGCCTTTGAAATGTCACCAGGAAAGATCGATTGACAGCCCTCCTGCTACAGGCCATCGGTGTCTACTCTTCCCGTTTGATTTCTGGTTAACTTACTATGGGCTGATCAGTTCCCAATGAAGCTGAGGGCACTTTGAGGCCCCTTTGAAAACTGAATTATCAAATGGAATTAGAGCCCCGTTCAGAATTCACCTGTTTTTCATTTCATTAATGTGTGTGCCTGCGTCTGGATCCATGACCTGCGCAGCCCATCAGTATTTTTTCCCCTTCGTGCTGCCCCTTTCATGTGTCTGCCTTCCAATTTCCCCTTTTTCTCTTCAGGTTATGGGTCACCCAACTGCCATGTGCTGATACAATTTGATTGCCTCTCTCCCTGGCACCCCTGCAACTACACAAGCATCCACTGATGCCTGTTTCTCTTGTCCTTTCTCACTCCTCTATCAAACTTTCTCTCTTCTCAGCTGCTAGCCTACAGCTGTGGTCCCAGCCAACAACTCCCACCTCTGCATACGAGTCTTTGATTCCATCTTCAGAGTGGCCTTTATTGACCTTAGTTCATCAGACTTCTTTCTGCACATTTGATGCAGTCTCATAAACCACAGAAAAGTTGCTATTCTCATGAAATACGTTCTGTGATCTTTTTTTTTAATTGGCTGCATCACCTGTAAGGCTGCAATCCAGCTCTTACCTTAGAAGAACATTTACGTTTTAGGGCACACTAGTGTGCTGACTCAGAAAAGCTGAATGGGCTTTGTCGCTAGTACCTTAAAAAGAGAGCATATAATACAGACACATACCTTGGCATTTTGAAGAGGAGGTTGGTAACTAGAGGGGCGATAGTACCGCCTCTGAGTAGCATCAGTATGAATATCTCCAAGAAATAGCTCTTCCACAAGGTGGTCCAAATTGTGGTGCAGGTACTGCTTCTCCACACGGATCAGCTGGAGTTCGTGCATGGCGAAATTCAGAGCTTTGGTGCATTCACAGCCATTCTCTTCTCTCAGCAAATCGTAGCTCACATCCTGCTCCCAGGGACTATCTTCTGGTATAAATCCAGGACACGTATGGTTCACCAACTCACTCAATTTTTTGGCTACTGCTTCGTTGTGGCATATGATCTGTATGTTGCGTAGCTGATAATCAGCTTCCGTACCCCCTCGGATGATCCAGGATGCTTGGCGGAGACGTATTTTGCCACGTATGACTAATGTGTAGATAGGGTTTGTGCAGCGATTGCCACCGTAATAAAACTGATAGGCTTTAAATGTATTATTGTGGTAGAACCTGTAAGATCTTGTGATGAACTCTGGGCCTGCTCTAACTTCGCAGCTGTGGGAAGACAGAAAGTGATGGAAACAAATTTTAGCAAGGTGGCACGTCATGTACACTACGGGTAACAAGACTGAGCAAACCTTCATGGGTCCACAGAGACACTTGGATGCTAACATCCCTCTAGCATGAATGAGAGTGAATAGGAACTAGGCGTCTGTGGCCTGCCAATTAACAACAGTTTTCTCTGCTGTTATGCTGTTATTAATATATTTCTTCATGGTGATGATATCTAACTAAGGGCTTTATCTTTCTAGGTTTAAATACTTTGAGTCATGTTTTTCATTTCCTTTTTGTCTAGGGATCACCATGTGACTCAATTCTTCTTTGAAAAAAGTAGCAGCTTATTAAATGCTTATTCATCTCTTTTGCATGGTATATTTAGCAAAAGGACTGATAAACATCAGAAAGTTAAATGCCAAACGTCCACAGAACAGTACAAATAAGTGGCTTCTATGCTGCTGTAGAAACTTCTCAGTGGAGCTCCACCAGCTCTGGTCTGCAAAGGATGTGCAGGATCGTGTCCTCAGCTTTTCCACTCAAACTTTCAACAGGGGTGGCAGTTAATGCAAACTTCTGACTGTTACTGCAAAACTTCTATTTGGTTTGAATTTGAACCATGCAATATTCAGGTTTTGTGTTTTTTCTTTGTGTTTGTTTTTTTTTTTCTGAAGGTGTAAATGGCAGTTCAATTCCGCTTCCTATATAAAGTCCTTTTGTGCATTCAAAATTGTCCCCTTTCTCACATCCACACTGCTTAACATAAATACACTTCTTTCTGTTAAAATACCCCAGTCTTTCCTACTACAGGTCACTTTAAATATGCATGTGAATATTGTCTACTGAGACACAGAAAGCAAAATAGCTCTCTGAATTACAAGTCATCATGTACAGAGAGTAACAGAACTGGTGAAATATAGCATCTTAATTTCTTTTGCTAATAAAACCTGTGCTAGACACATGCTCTGAAAACAAGGACCCATCAATGGATCTAATGCACGTAGCCAAAGATAGTACAATGTTATGTTTGAATAAGCATCCATTTTGGCAACTTGGGCTCCTTCGTAGTCAGAGATTTAAAGATACTTCACAGCATGCTATTTAAAATCCAGACTATAAATTGATTCATCGGGACAGCTTTATAGCATGCTCTTCTACTGTACATAACTACTCCTTTTATGCATAAACATACAGAAAGCATCTGGAATGTAGAGCATCACCATAGTAAAGAAAATATTTCCCCTGCTGCTTAAAGTGGGAATATTTATCTTTCCCTCACTGCTTCCTTGCACTCTACTCTTCCACATACATCACTCAAGCATCTTGTTTTATCTCTCCTTACCCAGTAGAGACCCAGTGTCCCTCAATATTGGGAGGCATCTGCACAGTGATCCGGGCTCCATTGTGAAGATGTTTCAGCATATGATGACACTGTGACTCCTTGAAAGCCCTCCATGCACTCTTCTCCAAGGACCGAGGGTGGGACCTGCTGTCCGGGTGAAGAAGAGCAGAACCTTCTCCCAGCCCTGTGGCAGAAAAGTGTAAATTATCATGAGACCCTGCTGAGAAGGGCTTCAACATGATAAAGGAGGTTAAGAACTTCTTGCGTTGAATGACACTTGTTTGCAAAGTTATGTGTCTAGGAAAGTACTGTTTACATTTCTTTTCTCATCTGAAAAAAATAAGTAAATATGGGAAGCTCTTCCTCTCTGTCAGCCCACTGACAATCCACTAAATAAATTTGCTTTATGAAATACACTGGGGAGAAGGGGTTGAATCAAAGTGTTACGTTTCCACACCCCAGAGATGTGGCTCTGAACCTGATTTTTATAGACACCTCTGTGATGTCTGGTCAGGACAATTAAAAACCTGGACTGTGGAACTTTTAGAAAGTTGCATCCAGATCCGGACATAGACTCTGCGGTTTCAGTCCACCTCTAATTTGAATGCTTCTATAATAAACTTGCAAATAAAAACTACTCTTTAAAGCCAAGGAAAAACAGATATTAAAAGCAAAGCACAGGAAGCCTCTGTGATGACTGAGGTGGTCAATTAAAGGCAGATTCTGCTATTTTTATTTTAAAGGGGAAAAAGAATTTCAAAAGCTAATTTTATCTCCAGCACACAGTAATTTTGGTTTCTAGTAATGTATACATACAAAACCCACCAGAGCTCTCTCTACACAATATTAATTGAACAAAATGAATATGTAGCTTCAGAAGGAATGTGGCTTTACTCTTTCAGGCACAGCCTGCTCTTAGATATGTTGGAAAACATGGATCAAAAGAAAAACACACATCTAGAGGTTAAGAGGTGACAAACATGAACCTTACATAATGGGTTGGAAACTGTATTACTTTGCCAGAAGGAATTTAAGAACCAGCGGGCTATAAAACAAATGTGGGGTGGGGTGGAGGGGCTGGTTGCACGCCTGGGAAGTTGGGGCGGCCGTCTCGGGAGAGGGATGTTTCGCTAACACGTGCTCCCAGGGGCAGGGTCTAGGATTCACCCCCATCTCTTCTGGTGCCCTCTTGGCCAAGCCAGCTCAGGAACCGGGCTGTTCAGGATCACCAGCGCGTGGTCCAACCCTACCCCGCGCCGAGCCGCCTAACACGGATCCTGCGCTTTACTCCCCAGGCTCCGTCTAACGCTTAGGCATGTGCTTGGGCAGTACGCTGCATCACTACAGAAATTACAAGAAAATCAGTATTATTTGGTTTTAGGTAGACACTGTTTCAAACCTTTGCCATTTCCTGTTGTAAAAAAGAAAACGGCGTCAGTGATTCGTTACATTGGCTAGGTCTTAGATCTTCCGGAAGAAACTTGGGTAACACCTGGGAAAATGGCATTGCTAAAAATATAAATACATATCAACCATTTAAAAATAGCCATTCCTAAGCTAAACAAAGGCAAGGACTTATCCAGGAGGCAGGGTAAAGAATGATCAGAATGAATGTAATAAATACTTGAATGTAAACAGTGCTCACCACCGAATGATCTCAAGATTTAATGAGATTAATGAATACAACCTCACAAAGTCTTTACTGGAAAACCTGGTAGCTTTGTTGCAGGTTACAAATAATTCTTCCATGTGAATGAGAATTTACGGCCTTATTTTCTAAAGGGTAATAAATACTAGGGATGCTTTGATATTTGAGCTCACCATCTGAGATGCCCTTAAAGGAGCCTGATTTTCAGAGGGTCAATACTTCTCCCTTTCTGGAAGTCAAGGCTTCTCAGGTATTTCTACATCGGTGAGCAGAGTCATGCATGTTAGGGCCAAACAACTCCCGTTCTGCAGCCAGAAACGGTACGGCCACTTCAGAAATGGTATGGCCATGGCAGGGTGACTCTCTGCTTGAGCTAAATACATCTTTGGAGAGGCAAGATTTACTAGATACGGTCAGTGCTTCATGTACGTGGTGGTACAGCCTCCCGGGCCGAAGCCAAGATCTCGGCACAGCAGCTCTGTGCTGGGCTGTGTCTGCAGCCCACTTCACCTGGAGCAGCACTTGACACTGTCAAAAACTTGGGCTTATTTGGTTTATCTGAAACCTTGCATGCATGGGTCAGATATCACAGGCCTTCACCCTGCCAGGAGAACAAGTTCAGCCAGGTACAGATAAGCTTACCAGTACATTTATTTTTGTCATTACGAATCACAGCTAGTGATTGAGAGCTTGCCTTCGAATATCCTTCTCCATCACTAAGTCTCCACAGGCTCAAAAAGCCCACATCACTCCAACACCTCATTCTGAAACGGAGTGAGTGCTCCTGTTCATGGGCTCAGAGCATCTTTGGTGTCAAAGTGACACCTGCAAGGCACCTGGTAAGAGGCTGTAGCCATCAGTACTAACATTCAACAGAAACATAGCTGTCAGGATGTCTCCTGCAGACAAATCATCTCACACTGAAAAAGTCATTAAAAATTTACATTTCTACTTCAAGTTGTTAAACATTTGCAATCTGCCATCATGAGGAGGTTTTGAAATGGTTCAAGCGACTATTTTCCAAGGCATATTTATTATATCGTTTGTTTTTAAGAAGTTGTATTTTGCCTACCTCATGTCATATGAATCATGAATACAGATGCACTTAAAAATGAAGGATTTATTCATTTAAGCATACTTGGGCATGTAATTTCTCCAAGCAAATCCTCCTGTGGGAGGATACCATCTTGAGCTGTGCACATATCAAAGGAGAAAATGCAGTAACCACATTATACATTCCCAATTATTCCCTGGAGGAAATAATGAAAAGAAGGGCGTTTTGAAAAGGAGTCAAACTTTATGTGGTATTGTACAGTGTCTTTTCTTTGATATAGCTCAAAAGCAATGGGGTCCCAGCTCTCGCTGTCACGTCTAGGTAGTTCTGTCTGCAACTTGCAAACGACAAACTGCAACCAGTGTACGGAAGGGAGATTTGCGTCGATGGCTCTAGAGATCTGAACCTGCGCAGAGGGTATTTGTTTGGGACTCTACACATCCACCTGTGACAAATGAGGGCAGGAACAAGTTCAAGTAATCAAGAGAGACATGAGAACATAACGAAGGCTGCAGAGACAGAGGAAGGGATGTAGAAAACACACACATGCTAGGCAACATCGCATAAACAGGACGTGAATATCAGAATATGAACTATGGTATAAAATTAAAAGGCAGTGATGGGACTTTTGCCTATGTTTGCATCGCTGAGGCAAGGAGATAATTTAGCACAGGGTCCTTCCTTACCGAGTAATCATTTCAATGCTTTTATCTTTACTGACATATGCCTGTACATATGACTACCATACAAAGGAACCATAACTTCCCCTTGTACCATCTGAAGATCAAACACCAAGGCCGGTGATAGGCTTCCCACACAAAGCAGTAAACTGATCACTGTCTTCCTGTGCTTTTCCACGCAGCGGATGCTCAGCGGCCGCGCAGCGTCCCCCTGCTCCGCCCTCGGCGGTGCATGACGAGGTGTTCTGCAAAACCCGAGGTCTTGCAGGGGTGACGTCACTAGTTTTGCTTTTTAGGTTTTTTGGCCATGTTCAATGGGGCATCACTGGAAGGCTCAAGATTAAAATGGGCTTTCATGGAACCGGGAAAAGAATTTCATGGCTCTTTAAAAGCCCACTTTGGAGCCTAGATGCAGTTGCAACATAGTTGGAGTCACTGCTTTCATTCAGAGAGATCCAAGTCTGCTGTTCTCTACAGCACAGGCAGATGGTAGGTTTCAGTACCTCCATGACAAGCCATGTAAGTATCTCAGACTCTTTCTGACGGACTTCTAGAGTTTTGTGTGTTATGAAGGAATCTTACCCACTTGTTAAAAATAAATAAAAAAATAAAATCCACCATGTTCTCACTCAAAAGTGTGACAGACTGCAAACAAAAGACAATCTTTGCACGAGACTAATAGCACTAATTCTGTGAAGCCTCTGGTTGTCTTTCACTTTTGCCACATTGCAACCAGAGGTCATAAGATTGTATCACCCGTTCCATAGTGGCTGTTTATGCAAAGGAGCAAGTCCAAAAGGAAAAGGAAAATTCCAGAACCTATCAGAAATGCCATCTAGAAAATCAAAGCAAACCAAATGCATTTTCTGATGAGTTGATACCCAACTTCTCTTTCATAATCAAGCCCTAGCAGTGTAGATCACAGCTTTAGCATCAAACTAATTGAAAATAGTGTAAGAGGTGCTAGAGCTAGCTGGGGATCCCTGCCCAGGCCCTCACAGATCACACCTGACAGGGGTACACGCAACATCCATCCGAGTGGATGGAAAGTTGGAGGTCTGCACAGCTGCCACTCCAGTAACACGTGGATAGAAGCACACACTCCCCCAGACAGAGGACTTCAGGCTCTCGGGTTCACCTACAAACCTGTATCTGATGTGGGAACAACTATTCAAGATAAACATAATTGTTAAGGGAAGATAGGTTACTTTCAAGTTCTTCAAAGATTCCTGCACATAGCTGCGAGTGAAATACAAATCTTAAAAGGGCAATCTGTTGGCAGCCCGTTACCCAAACGTGTTTCAAAAATGGCTATGACAAAATTCTCCACCAACATTTCTGCAAAAAACTGTGAGCTGCTAGAATAAGTGTTTCAGTTTTCTGAAAAATAGTATGCAAATATTGTACAATGGCAAAACAGATAAGCAGTTGTGCTTGAACACAAATTCATATAATTTAATTCATGCCTAAACACTCCAGCCAGATTCTGTTCTCAGCTATGCCAGATTGCAAAAGTACAATTCAAATAATCTTAAATCTTAAACTGTTCAGATTTAATGTTTAAAGAACACCTCTGCCAGAATTTAAACCATAGCTTCAAACATGTCCAAGTGTAGCACTTCAAACCAGACTAC
>NW_010546173.1:0-4188 GCF_000687285.1 Phaethon lepturus | reverse complement strand
CAGGTTCACCCTTTGTTAAATGGGAGAAGAAATGTTACCTGAAAATAGCATTCAAAACTGGATTTAGATTGGGATTGCTCAGCAGACACCACTTCACTTTTTCCTTTCATTTATAGCAATGTAAGCCCAGAAGAGCACCATTTCATTATGAATTAAAACAACCTTGAGTGATAGTACAAGTTCAAAATATGTGATGGCTTCATCTCTGATAGAAACATTTTAACATTCGTACTTTATTTCTGCAGCAAACTCTTTTCAAGTTAGAACTTGTTTGAAACTCAAAAAACCTTACAACAGATAAAGAATAATTGGCTGGATTAAGTTTATAGCTCTCCTTATCTGGGCAGTTGCCCTGCACAATTAAGTAAAGAGACATTTGGATTACGCTCTTTCTTGATGTGGGATAGTGTTAGATAACGCCCATGACAGGCTTTTAGCTTCAGTGAAAACTTACGTAATTGCCATGGAGAATATAATGTCCTGTTACCAAGCCACGGTCTGTGTTTACCAGTGTTTTCCCTGCACTCGAAACTTCAAAGAGTCCTCGCAGGATTGGGTCCTAAATTAGCTACTACAAACAAAAGGGTTGGGAAAGGAAAGCTGGGTCCTATGGCCATGGAAGCAGACAGGACAATGATTTCCTTTCACATCTATCTGTTGCCTTCCTCGTGCACACAGCGCTTCCAGGTACAGCTTTCAATGAATGTTTGAGAGTGTGGAAGATCCTGAAGAGAGATCTAAAGTGTGTTTAGATGCAACAGCTAAAAAGAAACTCCTCTAAGGCCAACTGGCCCAGCACCGAGGTCATCTGTTATCCTACAGCTCAGTCCTTACCCAATGCCCCATCTTGGAAGAGGTCAGAGAAGCAAGCACCAAGCACGTTACACAGACGATAACCTCTGCTGAAGTTTGGCTCTTAATTGGGATGACTGCTGCTACCCACACAAGGTGAAATGCCACTGCCAGGAGCATGGGCTTCTTTATGAAGCCCCAAAGGGTTAATGTCCACCTCCCTTCAGGGCAGCAGGAGCTCTCCCACTGGCACGAGTGGGTGCAGCTCTGGGCCGTAAGTGCAGTTCAATATCGACGGGAGTTTGGTCTTGCCCTCTTTGAAGGAAACATCTGCTCTCTGCCAGAGACATGCACCGTGCAGCCTGTAGACCTCTGCCCTGTCCTCCACCCACGCCTCGGCGCTGGGATTTATTCAGGTGGAACTGCCCGCAGCGCCGATGGGACTCGTGTCTGAGTAAAGACAACGCTAAACAAGCTCGCTACGTATAATCCTACCATCTATCAGCCCTGCTTAAAGCGCTGTGTCCGAAATAAAATACTTGCCTTGCCTGGAATAGCTGACAGCATTTGCCTTCAGCACGGTTGCTGCTGGTTTTGGGCTTCATTGCCTGGCAGCCCACCTCCTACGGACACCCTACAGAGGGCAAAAATTGCCCTTATTGTTCATGAACCTACGTCGTACCACTGTTAGCCCACAGTTAAGCTGCAGAGTTGAGTGCAATCAAATTTACACTGACGAAACTGTGAATAAAACTGAGCCCATCTTCTAACTCTCCCTGCAAAATCTGCAAGTCTTACACTAAGCAGCGTGTCCTCCCTTCTTTCTCTCTTTATTGTCTTCCAGATTCCCAAATGCAGTATTTTACTGAGGGAGCAGATCACATATGCCTCTAGCATGGAGTGCAATATTTGGTTATTTTATGGATATGGGTGTTTATATCTTCTGATACATTTACTTACTATTTTCCTGAATGGGTTTTGAAATAAAACACTTCTATGTAACTCATTTAACATATTGCCAGAGAACTTTTTTAAAAGCATAAACAGTTTTGCTCTGGAAAGCCTAGCAGTCCCGTCTTCACCATCTTTATTAGTACTATTTCCATAATGTTATCAACAAATAGTTTTACTTAAAGTTTCTAATTCATTACTCTAATAGTAACATAATCAGAAATACGCTAAAGTTTCTTCTTAGCATCTGTATTTGTAAAAAAAAGTTTACATTTACAAAAGAAATTAGCTAAATTTGTTTTGGATCCATTTGAATGCAGCTCATATTAATCAGGTTTTCTGGAGCTGGAAGATCTTAGCATTTGACATCTGAAACTTCTGTGGCTTTTTGACTAAGCAAAGAAAACAGTGATAATGGACAACTTCCAGCTGCAAACTTTTTTTTTTTTTGACATTGTACAGGTTTTATTTTGATTAATGAAGACAAGTTTTTCCAAATTTCAATTCAGTGATGTTAAAGTAGGTGTTTCTTAATGTAATGAAAGCAGAAGCTTTAGCCTTACAGGACATTTTAACTTGTGTTATAAAGCTTTAAGCTCTAAAAATCCTCAACCACCCACCCTCACTCACTTTTAACCCTTAAATTGCCACGTGCAATAGAAATGCGAAAGAAAACATCACATGCTGTAAAGAGGCTTAACACTGCGATCCCCTGGGATAGCTGGTTATTCTTACATATTACCAATCTGGGCTACTCACTGACCGAAGGATGTTCCTATTGACTCTATGGCACAGAGAGAAAAGCTCTAGTCCAAGTTAAAACTAACAGGGTAAATACATTTAGATGGGCTACATTTCAGTGCATGATATGCCACTGATGTAACTTTCAAGTTTGTTAGAAGGCAGTAGCTTCCCAATGCTTGAAGCTCAGATCCAAGCTGTGCACTGCTCCATTACCGAGGCATATATCTTTATATATGAGGCGCTGAGTTGTATCTTCCTACAAGAACTTAGGTTTATGTCATTTGGTGAAATATAACTGCAGATAGAAGAAATAGATGATTTTCCTCCTTCATCCTCTTTTGGCAGCTGCTGTTTTGATCTGATCACTGGCCCCAATTTGTTTCCTGCTCCAGCCAGGGTTCAACTCTGCTCTGTAATTCCAAGCAGATGAGCTGGGGAGTCCAACCCTGTAATTACACCTCCTCTCTTTACCCTCTAACTTCAAACCTCCCATTTCGACTTTTACATCTCAGATCACAGAGTTTTAAAGAACACCTCTGGCATTCCGGCAGGTCTGGCTCAACTAAAGACGTTTCTACGCTCTCCGGATTTCATAGCTGAGCTCTGGGAAGGGTATAAACCCCCTCTTGGGGAACAAGGTCTCTTGCTCTTTCTTTCTCAAAACAAAATACACAATCAGAAGCCCATGCTCTTTATTATTTATTGAATACCATCTGTGTGCTTAGCACTTGTACAAACACAAAGAGAGACAATCCCTGCTCCACAAAATCAACCCCAGAAACAGCTTTGAAATCCTTACCCCAGTTCACAGATCTCACACTGAATCCATGAAGGTCACTTCCATTGTAACAGTTAAAATAAATTCCTCTTTTTATGAGTAAGCTTGGGGTCCTAAGAAGTTTAGCTGAAGAAGGCTGGATGCTACAAAGTACTGCAGAATTAGGAACACTCTTCAAAACGATGCTGTAACTGAGTAGGTTGAGTCGCTCTTTCAGAACCATATTGCACCCGGATTTTTCAAATCTGGCTGCCAAATGTTAGACATACCTAAGCAGCTCATTAAACAGCCTCCTTGTCAGAAGTTGCTCTTGAAGAACACTGACCTTCTGGAAAGATGGGTTATCTGTTTAAGTACCTGAATACGCATTTACGAGCTGAACTTGTGAGCTTAAGTTTAAATACGCTGGCTTTTCTCACTAAAACTTTGCCTACTGTGCAGTTTCAGAGAAATGTCAGTCCTGGGCTAAGCTGAGAGAGTGTCAAAGCAGGACTGTGTGGAATGACACCCAGAATCTCTCTGCTCTGTAGCAAAACATTTTTAGTTGGGTACGGGACCCGGTGTTGGCAAACTCTGCTGCCTAAACCTTCCCAGCAAATACCTCCAGGTCAAAAACCTCTTCTTCACCTGCAGGTGAAACGTGGGTCCTGTGGGACATCTCGGCCACACTCCCCGGGGTTGGGTAGAGCCAGAGGTGAGTAAAGCACCTTTGCGTGCGCTGCCCGGACCAGCTGCTCCATCCAAGCGCTTAGAGTCGTGCAACAACGCTGCCGATGCGAACTTCTCCGGAGCGGGGTACTTTCTGTGTGGTTTTACCCACACCAGCGGGCTGCCGCTTTACGCCGCACCCACACGTTTCACGAAGGGGTGCCACTAACAAGGGGGGGCTCAGGCAGCACGAACAAGGTCTCTGCCCGCGCCGG
>NW_010546172.1:5657-8483 GCF_000687285.1 Phaethon lepturus | reverse complement strand
GCGTGGAGTGGAGGCAGAAGGGCCTGAGGAAAGAGGGAGGCCGGGACGCGGTGTTTCCAGGAGCGGAGGGATTTGAGGGACTCCCGTGTTGCACCTGGGTGTGTGCGTGGGGTCAGGCACGGGAACGGGGGTGGGACAGCTGGTCCATCTGAGCCCCAGGCACATCACTTAACCTCCACGTGGCTCTGGGTGTCAAACGAACGAAGCCTAGGGAAGGGCTGGGAGAGCCCTGGGAAGCTTCGTGGGGTCCTCAAGGCAGGGAGCTGCATTGTGTCACCCTTCGGTGCCCCGAGCGCCAGCTTGCAGGGCTGGTGCTCCATCCCCGCTGGTGCCAAACAGCCCTGGACTCGCCACTTTTCTTTGGCTGTAGCTTGGGCTCAGCTGGGCTGCGCACTTCCCGGTCTGGCCGATACACACCCAGGTGGCTGCTGGGCTGTGCCAGCCCCTTACATGTCCTCAGCATCATCTCCCTGGTCCCCAGGGATGTCACCTGCTGTGGCAGGCCCAGGAGGTGGCTTGTCCTCTCCTGGATCCGTGGTCATTGTTGGTGGCTCAGCGACGGCCCCTAAAGGGAGCTTGGCTTCTTGGGGACATCCCAGCTAGGACCTCCGCATCTGGCTGCGTGTGAGATGGGAAGCAGGGAGGGTTTTCTGCTGTAGGTTGAACACAAGTGTGTGTGGGAAAGTCTAGGTCCATCTCAAAAGCAAAGAGCCCTTCTCACGGCGGTGCCAGCACCTGGAGGGATCCCCTCTGACATGTCTGAGGGTTAGCTGTGTCCTACTGTATTCCAGGGGCATCATGTGCTCATGTGAGACACCAGCGCGTGTGCAAGCGGAGGGGAGAGGCCCCTTGGGTTCAGCTTGCGCCTGTCCTTGAGCCCATGGCTGCTGGGGACAGCAGGAAGCTGGGACCGATGTGGAGAGGGTGTGTGCAGAAAGTGCTCCAGTGGTGGTTGATCAGGAGATGCATCGTACACAGACAGGCTTTTTAATGCGGTTTTATTTGACTGAAATGCAAAGGAGATGATCTTTGCTGAAAGGTCATGCTAAGACATTTCCCTCTAGTGTGAATAACCACAGCCCAAAAGCACCGGGTCTCGCCAGCCGAGCAAATGGGGAGGGCGGCTGATGGCGCTGGGCAGCCCGGCCGTGGACCTGTGCCTCCAGACCTACAGAAAACCACTTCAGAGGCTGCAATAATCTCGTTGGCTTTACGGGCTGCTGTCCCAGGGCCAGTTCCTCCACCAGCCCTCTGGTTTGCTGATCCATGGGGCCCCACAGCTGAACTCTATGGCCACATGCCAGGCGTTGGTGGTGCCGGGGAGCGTCCCTGCCACCTCGTCCCAAGGACCGATGGGCTTTCCATCCTGCTCTTTCCACGCTGTCCAGGCTCTCTGTCCGTCCCCACCTCTGCCTAACACTGAGCAGATCTTCAAGGCTTTGATCCCACAGGAGTGACCTCCTAGGGTGGTGTTTTTCTGTCCTGTTGTCACCAGTGGCAGCAGTAGGATGGAGAAGTAAAACATTACAGGGAGCACAGCATGATGATACAAATGGGCTGGAAGGACCCACGAGAGCCATCAGTTTGTTCCTCCACCCTGTGGCGGGATCCGATTTCCCACGGTGAGGCGGGGATCAACCCAGCAGCAGTGTCTGGAGCCTCCCTGCACCAAGATGCCAGAAACGCCAGAGCCGTGCCAGCGTGGCAGAACCGTCAGCCCGACGGATGGCACGGGGCTGTAGCCGCGCTTGCTGTGAATCAGGGAAGGAGCTGGATCCGTGCATTAACTCACTGGCCATCTCAGCCCACAGCATGACTTCACCGTCGGGTGAACATCCCACCATGGAAACCAAACCTCAGGAATGCAGCTGGGTGTGCCGGCTCTCTTCTCCTCTCCCGAGGACTCTCGCATGGCTAAAGTACTCCCAGGCTGGCAAATTGCTGTTGCCACCTCTCCCACCAGCTCCCTGAGCGGGGCTGGGGAGCCATGCCCATGCGCAGGTCATCCCCTGTGCCAGGTGGGTGCCTGCGTGGGGGTGGCACCATGGGTGCTGGGTGCTGCCCTCCCTTTTTGTGCATGCAGAAGCAAGGAGCTGTGCCGTGGCCTTAATCCAGTGGCCCTAGCTAAAGCGGGGGAGATTCATAGCCACACGTCCTCTTTCTCCCTCGCTCCACCTTCTGCTGGAGATGGACCCACCGGTGGCTCTGGCAGAGCCCAGGTTTTGGCACAGGCGACGAGCAGCAGTGGAGCGATGATGAACAGAGAGCAGAGCGGCAGGGCCAGGGATGTCTGAGTCGCTTCTGCCTCCCTCCTAAACCCATTTGGCCAAAAAAGGCTAACGTGAGCGTTTCTGCGTCTGCCGGCCCGGGAGGGGGCCCGTCCGGAGCTCGGGGTCTCGGCGGGGGGGCGCGTGCGTATGTTTTTCCACTTGGGCTGGAGAGGGGCCGCGGGCAGGCAGCCGCTGGGCTCAGGTGACTCCTGAGCTGCCCTTTCCGTCTGACTCATGAGGGACGTTGCGAGCGCTCTCCTGCCCGATGGAAAACACGTCGCCTCGCAGCTCGTGGCTTCTGGGTCTGTGCCAGCCCCCCGGGCCGCAGGGCTTCCCGGGGCTGCGAGCGCAGCGTGCCAGCCCCCCGAGCCCAGCCCTTCCCAGGCTGGAGCTGGGAGAGCAGCTTCCGTGGGCTGACTCTCCACCGCGACTTTGTGTTCAGCCTGTGCCCGTGGCCAGCTCTGCAGGACGGTCGGGGCAGCGAGGCTGAGCAGGACAGGTCCGCGGGGACACGGGCATCTCTGCGGGCAGGGCTGCCGGCTTCAGCGCTGGGCGC
>NW_010546172.1:5208-5479 GCF_000687285.1 Phaethon lepturus | reverse complement strand
ACCCGCCTCTCTCCTCAATCTCGTGTTCCCATCCCTCTAGGTTTTCTCCATCCTCATGGGCTTGTTTTCTTCAGATGCCATACTGCCAGGGGCTGACAGGACAAACCCAGGCCTCGGGGCTTTCTGCGTGAGGGTGAATTGAGTGAGTAGAGAGGGGAAACTGAGGCACGCTGGGCTAAGCACTTCTCGCAGGGGCACGCTGGGCTGGGGGAGACAAGCCGGGGCCTCTGGCTTGCCGTGTCCAGCCCCAAGGCTGTTTGTATCACGCCAT
>NW_010546172.1:4955-5197 GCF_000687285.1 Phaethon lepturus | reverse complement strand
GCCGGAGCCGCAGCATCGGGCTCCCCCTGCTCCTTTGGGAAGGGAAATGTTTTCCCTTTCCCCTCCCCTCCCTGCTCGCCAGCGTGAGTCCGGTTTCCCCCGCGCGCTGCCGCCAAGCGCCTCTGGAGCCGCTGGAAAATGCATAAAAGGCCTGGGCAAGGCTGCGGCGAGGGTTACTCACAGTCACAGCTGGATCCAGCTGCTGATTTAAAGCAACAGCACGGCCGCACCGGGCTCCTCAG
>NW_010546172.1:1867-4795 GCF_000687285.1 Phaethon lepturus | reverse complement strand
ACCGGGCCCCTCAGAAGCCCAAGGCATCCCAGACCACAAATCCCCCGGGGAGAGGAGGCGGCAGCCCCGAAGCTGGGGGGGGAAACTGAGGAAGGGGCAGCCCGAGGAGGCAAACGCCTGGGTGGATCCGGCCCCGGGGGTTTGCTCCTCCGTGTTTGCTGAGTGCTTCCGCCTGCCCTGCTCCTGCGGCTCCTGGCACAAAGGCCAGGGCAGTGGTCTCCCCTGTTTTTGGAAGAAATCATGCAAATCCTGGTGGGTTTGATTCCAAGCAGGGCAGCGGGCATTGCTTTCAGCTGCGGCTCGAGGTGTTTCGGCAGCCCCGCGTGAGCTGCCGAGGCCGATGGAGCAGGAGGGAGAGCCCAGCTTTGGGAAGGCAGCAAACCTCCTGGCAGAGGTGCTGGGATGGAAATGGCCGTGGGGCCCTGGGCTATGTGTAAAATGGGGTTAATGTGTAAAATAACCCACCCCGCGCTCAGGGTCTGGTTTATGGCCCTGTTAACGATGGGCAAGCGGAGGGAGCTTTCTGTGGGGGTGACTGTCTTTCCGGGCATCCCACGTCAGACCCGGCCGGTACGTGACGCCTGCCCCAGCTTCCACGCGGGTGGTGTCCACTCAGCAATAAACCAGGGTAATAATTAACGCTCACCGCCCGGGAGCCTTTCTCTGAGCAAGGGCTGGGACGGAGGCAGTGCCGGTCCCTGGTCGGCCATCGCCCCCAGCATCCCACGTGGGAGCAGCGGTGACGGACGAGCCTCCCAGGGTTACTCTCTACCTGCCGGCACAGCCCCAGCGGCATCACAGAAGGTGCTTAGAAAACAAACGTGCAAGGAGAAAGGGACATGCCCTGTCCTATCGCGTCCAGGATGTTTGCCCGTGAGGGCGTGCAAAGCCCTGACGTGGTGCCAGCCTGGCTCAGCTAAACAGAGACCTCGGTGGGACACCGCAGCCTCGGCCTCCCTCCCCGCCCTGGGGTTCGGCACAGGTGAGTGGTTTAACGAAGAAAAACCTAAATGTGTGGCCACCCCGTGCTGCCGGTCTCGGGTCAGGCTGAGCCCTTGGTCCCCCTCCAGGCGCTCAGAGGTTTGGGGAGGAGAGGGCTGGTTTGAGTGTTCCCACAGGTCGCAGGGCAACGGGACCTTGGCTTGTGTGGGAAACCCGGTCCGGGGAACACGGCGCTGGCATGAGTGGCCAGGAGGTCTGAGAGTCGCCGGGAGAAGAGAGGAGACTTTTTTCTGTGTACGTATAATTTGCTGGAGTGGACAGAAATCAGAAAACACCATCAAAAAAAAAAAACAAAACAAAAAACCAAAACACCATAGCAAAGAAACCAGGGCAGCTTTTCCCAGTGAAACAAAACCCAAACCATCAGTGGGAAAACATTGGCTGGGGCAACACGCTGTGGGGGGTCCACCCTGCAAAAAGCCAGTCTTCTGGGATTACATAAACTTCGTAAAAAAAGCTCACTTCTTTCTTTGTACTTACTTTTTTTATAAAACGTTTTAATTCAGGTCTGCTTTGAAATGAAAAGAGGCTTCTTGAAACAAAAAAAGCATTGTGGTTTGCTTCGAAAACGCCTAAATGAGCCACTTTGGCATCGCCCCAGTCCTCACCCTTTCCCTTTGCCCAAACGATGCCCTGTAGCCCCGTTAGATGCAAGCTCCAAACCTCGCGTCCCCGCCGGTCACTCGCCCCCATCTCCGGCGCTGACGCCGGGAGGGGTGCTCGGGCGACAGGCGAGTGTGCGGCACTGGTACCGGCCGCCTCCAAATGGGTCCCGGGAGCTGGCGTCCACAGGGGTGGCTGCTGTCGGCGGGAGCTGATGTCACCCCGGCTGGGACGCGGGTGTCACCCGGGAAGGTCCGTGCATCACCTTCCCTTCTGCATCCCCGTACAGTGCAACGGTAACGTTCCCCAGTGTTATTTCTCGCGGGTCCCCTGCCAGCTCTCACGGGACCGCGGCGGCTCGGCGCACCCCAAACCGTCACCGGCGTTGCGCAAAGCAAAGGAGCTTGGCCCTTCCGTGCCCGAGCAGCACCTGCCGCCCAAGAGCCCTTCTCCAGACACCCGCAGCTCTGCCAATGGTGCCAGAAAGGCACCTGGCACCTCCAAAATTCAGTCTAATGGCTTAGACCTAAGAAATAAGGGTGCTGGGTGCTGCAGCGAAGGAGGGGGCAGGGCGGCGGATCCAGCCGCTTCGCTGAAGGCAGGGCCGGGCAGGCATGGCAGGGATCTGCTGGTGGCTGGGTCTGCTCCTGGCAAAGTGATGCTGCCCCCGGCTCCGGTTTTGGGCAAACAAAGAAATTCAGGTTTCTCTTTTTCAGGTTTCGTTCTCAAGCAGAGGGATTGTGGCTGCTCGGGTAAAACCTGTTCTTGCCGGGCGCTGGAAAGAGGCAAGGAGAAGATGTGTAGAAGAGAACTTTTTTGGGGGAAAAAAAAAAAGCTTTCAGTTTGGTTTCAGCCTTCCTGCCACCGCTCTGCTTTCCCAGAGTGAATCCAGAGAGCGTGAAAACTTGGGTTTATCCTAAACTTTTCTACGTAATGATGAAACAAAGTAAAAAATGCTGCTTCGTCTTAAGATTCAGCCTTGAACAGGAGCTGGTGGTGCCAGAGGTGCCTAGGACAGTGCTTGTCTCTGTCATTAGCAGCCCCAGCCCTGACACTGTTTGAGCCGTTAACGAGTATCAGCAGCCAGGCTTTGCGCAGCCATCACGCCCCGGGTCCGCGATGCTCTCGCGCAGCGGGACGTGCAGCCCTCCCGCACACGGGGAGGTGAGAGCAGGGTCTGCTTGCTCGGAGGGGGTTATTTGCGCCGAAACCCCGCGCAGCAGCAGCACGGGAGCATCCAGAAAACTCCCCACGCTCGCAGCCCAGCCGCTTTCCTGCACGGAAGCAGCCGTCGGAGAGGCGGGGGGGCCGGGGGGTGGGCAG
>NW_010546172.1:0-1744 GCF_000687285.1 Phaethon lepturus | reverse complement strand
GAGCCACCGCGCCCCGGGACCCTGTCCCCCCCCCACGGCGTCTGCGTGTCCCCTGCGGCTGCAGCAGCGGCTCTGGGGCTGTGTTTTGGGTTCTACTCCAGCTCCCCGCGCGGGAATGCTGCCGTCCCTGTCCCCATCGTGGTCCCAGGGCACGTTGCAAGGAGATGGTGGCTGCGCTTTCGGGGCTTTGCTGCTCGCATCCCTTTGCGCCTGTCTGTGAAGGGGAGGTTCTCCAAGGGCATCCACCTCTGCCCTGAGACCCTCTTTGCAGAGCGGGGTGAATTCCCAGCCACGGGCTGGCATGCGCCTACCACCCCTGCGCTACAGGGATGAGTCCTTCTCACATCCCACTCTGGTCAAGCTGATACTCAGCGTGGCTCTTCGTCGTACCCCTGACACCCCTCCTCTGTGCATCTCACAGCCATGATTTTCTTGGGGCCATGAGTTCATCAGATACAGACTTGCCTCTGGGCAGTGGGAACAGATTAAAAAGGAATCAGGGAAGGCGCATAGGGACCTTTGGTGGCAATAAGATAGTGGGTGCTGCAGAGCTGGTGTAGCCTGCTCGGGCAATGTTTCCTGGGGAGCTTTCACAGTCCCCAGGACGCAGAGCTGTAGGGCATCTGGGAAAGCGATAAGCCGAGATAAGGAGAGAGAAGCGGACCTGGAGAAAGCAGTGCAACTTTTCCCTCCGCAACTGAGCTGGACTTGGGGTTTTCTTGGAGCAGGGCCAAATTCTGTTTGAGTAGCAGAGGTTGTCTGGGTCCCACCGCATGTCCAGCCTCGGAACAGAAGAGCCTTTCCCACGACAAGGACAGTGTGTCCAGTGGGTTGTGAGAGCTGTGGGAGACCCTGACCCTTAGCACTCATGCAAAATGCAGAGGGAAAGGGACTGGGATATCTCTGCTGGGCAGGAAAGGAAATATCCCAAAGGATTTCCTGCAGGCTTACCAGCCTGGCTTCATGGTTGACACAAGCGGCTGGTGGGGACAGGAAGATGACAAAATGGGAGACATCAGAAATGATGGAGACTGATTTTCGTGACTGAAAAAGACCCTCAACTGAAATGCTGCACTTAAGAGGAAAGGAAGGTCTTAAATCTGCTTCTCAATGGGCAATGGGATGTCCCACGCTGATACGGCTGCAGCGGGGATGCTGGTGAAACACTGCTCCGAACCAGGGCTGAAGGAAGAGTTTGGAAGGACACCACACCTGCCTGTGGTGCTGGTGGAAATTTGACCCATGAGACACGGCCTGGCATGCCGAGCAGGCGCATCCATGCTGCAGCAACCATTCCTTCTGGCTCCCTGCACCCCCAGGGTGAGGTGTGGGTCCCAGGAGATATGTGGGTCCTGGACAGAGCATGGGTGCCTGGTGAGGTGGGAGTCGTGGGCAGAGTGTTGGTCCCCGACAAGGTGTGGATCCTGAGTGAGATGTGAGTCCTGGGAGAGGTGGGGGTCCCAGGAGAGGTGTGGCTCCATTGCTCCAGGGATCCCAAACCATGCTGTGCAGAGGGGCAAAGCTGGGATCTCAGTGTCCCCATGAGAAAATGGGGTTGGGCCCCAGCTCCCTTTTGGGATTCATCCCAAAGTGACCTGCCTGTGTTGGGGGGGCAGAAAAGACCCACGTTGCTTTTCCAGAGACCAAATCCCAGCTGCCAAAAGCACCTCTCCTTGTGAGCACCGGGATCCCCTTCCCACAACTGGGATCCTTTGCAATTAACAGCTATGGGGCAGGCCTAACG
>NW_010546171.1:0-25300 GCF_000687285.1 Phaethon lepturus | reverse complement strand
CCTTCGGCGCCCACCGAGCTGTTGGACCCATCCGCTGGGCCCTTTTGAAGCCCCAAACCCACCCGTGGGCCCTGGGGAATTTCACTAGGCTCCCACAGGCACCCGCCGCCTCTCTCACTTTGTACTTTACACGGGGCTGCTGGGCGTCCCCTCGGGCTGGGGGAGGGAGGCCTTGCTTAGAGAGCTGCATGGAAAACGTTTTGGCTTGTTTTTTTTTAATTCTTCTCGTCATCTTTGAAATAAGTTGGTTTTGAGAAGGATGATGTTTTTTCTGTTTGTAGAACTTATACACAACACAGCGTTTCTTCTTTGAATGCAGGTGATTCACCAAATGACCAAAAAAGCCCTGAAGAGGGGCCTCAGAAGAAAAAAGAGAGAAAGTCTGAAGCCTTGAACATCAGAGGTACAGCACGGGGGTATACTGCCATTATTATACTAACTTTAAACACTTTTGGACACGCCCCCCCCCAAAAAAAAAAAAAAAATCAGTAAGAAATGAAGCAAAAGGCCAGGACTCTTCTATGTATATGGACCCAGTTATCTTTAGCAGCAAAATGTTGATTGTGTGAAATAGCATAGATAATAACAAAATAGTGTGATGGTGACTTGGCTCTGAGTGTGTTTACATTTTGATTTTAATTCTTTAAATTAAAGGAGAGTACAGCTGAACTTTTTGTAAAGGAGGCAAAGCCTCTTGCACTAAGCTCAAGTCACAAGAGGCCTTATAAGGAAGGTAGCGCAGGTAGCTACTGAGGAGCTTCTTTGTGTGCCACTGCTGTAGTAGTCAAGCAGTTTTCAACTTTAAAATGATTTTGGGCAGAAAACAGAATTTCTTTAAATGCTGAGGTTGACAATGTTTTGTAGTCAGCCCAAGGAAAAAGGTGCTGAAACTGGTGCTTCAGCACAGTGTTTTTCCAGGTCCTTGAACTGTGAACCTGCCCCTGAGAGAGAGCCTGTGAAAGGCTCAGCCCTTCTTAAGCTGTGATTCAGCAGCTCTCTGGGTATCTGTGGAGTGAAACTCTATAGCTGCCTCTAGGAATAAATTAAGCGAGTGTCTCTCTCCCTCTCCATATAGGTGTTTATATGCATACGTGTTTACATACCTATTCAGACCAGAGCCAAAAGTCTTTGCGTATATTAAACGTTGGGTTTGTCCCAAAGGAAAGGGTTGTCAGAAAGCTGAAACAGAATGGTAGTTTCAGGCTTCTTATGGTCACATATCAGCATCTGACATTCCTCCAAAGTCATTTAGGTTGGCATTACATGAATTCAATTTAAGAGGTTGACGTTGGCAGTCAGGCGTTTGGGTTTTCTTTGTGTGTGTGTGTGTGTATCTGTCTAACTATCTTCCGAAAGCGTTTTCAAGAGTTACACAAACGTGTCTGTGAGGGAAGACACTTTGGAAATCAAACCATGAGCTAGAACCACAACACTTCCCCGAATGTCTAGAAATCGGTGTCACTGGATATTATGGCATTATAGTGTTAAGATAATTGGAGCAGGAAAAGCAAACCATCACTTTCAGGGATGGAGGAGAGAAGGATAAAAAACAAATGAGGGTATTTTAGAGGAGGCCTTACGTGCCTGAACGACAGTGCTTAAGAATAATGATGCTGAAAACTTTAAAAAATGTCTGAAGGATAAGGGGCTTGTATTGGTTATTTTAAGATACCTGTTGTCTTTGATTTTTAAAAAGAGACTTTTTCTCCAAGTGCTACTTTAACTTAGTATGTCATTGTAAAATCTGTTTTTATTGTCCTTAAAAATGTTCCTTGCTTCTTCAGCCAGTGTTACAGCTATGCATCTTTAAAATTCTGATTCAAAATCTATGTTTTTTCTTTGCTGCTGTAAGTTAGTTACATAGCTATACTTACTTTATAATCACGTGGCAGAAGATTCTGTGCATGATAGAATTGGAGCCTCCCTGAAAAACATGGCTGGACAAAATGAATTAGCAGAGGAATTGGTTCCTTGATTTTAAAGGTGGTTGGAACAGGAATCCAGATGTTCTACATGACTGGGTTAATTATTGTAGGGTAGAATTATTACTTTTACTTCTTGAGCATATGCAGAGTATATGCAGTTCAGACTTTCCAACACCAGCTGTTGGAAATGATGCGCTACCTATGGTCTTACCGTACTGACTTTATTTACTAAAAATTCATTTTCAGTTCTATTCAATAACTGTAGCTTTTGGGGGTCTACCGGGAACTGGGATCATTTCTGTCTAGGCCCTCATTGTGGTGCATAACCAAGATGTACATATTAATGATGTTAATAATGTAAAATAAGCATTTTCCAAATTCCGTATTCTCAGTTCATAATTATAAAAATTCTGACATACTCTACTGTGTTTTTTTCTTAATTCAGAAGAATTCTTTCTGAAACATTCTCCTGTTCTTTTTAAGCTGTGCTCTCTATAGTTAGTTGCCTTGGCAATTGCATCCTGCCTGTCCCGCTTGTTAGTGCAGTAGCTGATAGCCCACGCTGAATTGGGGGTGTTTGTAAATGAAAAGGAAACACTGCAACACTGTTAGGAGGAGTAAAACCCTGTGGGAGTCTGCCAAATGGGGCAGAACACGCCTGACTCCAGCAGAAAGAGCTGGACTTGCTGGAAGCTTGTACTTTATCTGACCCAAGTGATTTGGAGGAACCCCAGTGCTTATTGCCGTAATTTTTCACACAGAAGTCAGTGTCCACGCACAGAGCTGGCAAGAAACAGCAGCACAGGCATGGCTGTAGGTCAATTCTAGAGTCCAGCATCACCAAAGAGTCAAAACTCTTCGCTGTGTTCTTAATGAGTTTCAGAGGGAGCATTTTGCAGCTTCTCCAGCCCAGAGGAAGTGATTAAATTGGAGTGAAGCTCTTGAAAGTGCTTGTCATAAGGATGTTAAAAGGAATTGGTCCATTTTATTCTCTCACAGGCTCCAAATAAAAAGTATTGACAAAGAAATTAATGTCATATATTTAGAGATGTCATGAATTAGGCATGGGTTGGAATGAAATCTGAGACTGAACAGTAAGGACTGACAAAACTGGAATGCATTTGAGCAGTGACGGGAAGAGGGAAAATTACGTAAAGTAGTCTGAGGTCTAGTAGCATTGGTGGGACAAGGTTTAATTTAACTAGTAATCAAGCTTGATCTGAAAATTGGAGTTTGAGGGTGTTTGGAGCCATAGGAATGGGTTTAGGCTTCACTTAGATAATTTTCCAGATTTCAACAGTGTCATAGAAGTTGATGGAGGAGAATGGCTGTTACTGGCAATGGTCTGTGGCTCTCAGCTTTCAGGGTAGAATGGATAGATTTAGTCATCCATTTTTAATTGAGGATTGAGATTTAACATGCCAGAATCTCTTAATAATCTGCAGGCATTTAAGCAAACACATTTTATGTTGCCATGGCATTGCAGCTGGACCACAGTTGCTAGCAGACCCTACATGTTTAATAATGCATCCCACTTAAGCAGCTGTGGTTCGGAGTCAGTATTTCCCTTGCTGTTTTGTTTTGAAAGCTGTTATTGAAAACTTTGGCTATGATGTTAGTGCTTGGAATATTGTGTTTTTCACGTCAAGTATCACAGACTTGAAAAATGCAGCTTTACTCTCCTCCCCCTCCACCCCCCCAAAAAACCCCCTAATGGAAATTGTGCCATTTGTTTCAGGTGTTCTTTTGCATGTTATGGGAGATGCACTTGGATCTGTGGTCGTGGTAGTTGCTGCTACAATCTTCCATGTACTTCCTCTGGGGAATGCTCCGTGTAATTGGCAGTGCTACATCGATCCAAGCCTGACAATAATTATGGTGTTCATCATCTTGTCTTCTGCATTCCCACTTATCAAGGAGACCTCCATTATTTTGTTGCAGATGGTTCCCAAAGGTGTTAATATGCAACTACTGAGTAAGTCAAGTTTGTTGTTGAACTGCTATTGATTTCAATGATATATTTCAATGCATATGTTATTTCTGGAATGACATATTTGGATTATTTACTTATAATAGCTCCAAGTTCTCAAGAACCATGAGAAATAGTCACATGCCTGTGTCCTAGCAACATGACTCAAATCTCTCTGGATTAGTTAAAGCATGCATTTTGAGAATGTGGTACTCCAACAATACATCAAAAATACCAGGTCTCGAGCTGTTAATGCTTTGTGTGGGGTGTTTGTGAAAGAAATAACATTGAATTGTAATATTTCCCAACCCTGCAGCAGCTTCTTCCAAAAGGCTTCCAAAACAGCTTAGAAATTTCCGTTAAGGTTGGTTAATTTTGTAGGTCTCTGGCATTGTTCACACTGGTTAATTGTGGGGTGGCACCACTTATTCCTGGAATTCCACCATGCTCAGGGCTAAAGAAACCAGAAGATGTGGGGTCTTGGCGAAGGAAGTGGTGCTCTAACGTTGCTGCTATGAACGGCTGGTAAATTGCCATTAGGGAACCTGAGGGATGGGTGAACCCACAAGGAAGGGTGCCCTGCTCGTGTGGTCATCTGGAGGCTGAACTGAAGGCAGCTGGGAGTAGACGTATCTTACTAAGTACAGCTCTTACAAAGATAGTTTGGAGACTGCAGCTTTCGGATGGGGCTCTTAATGAGAAAGCTAGTAATTAGTTAGTACACCAAAGCCTCTAATATCTTTCTCTTATGTCTTCCAGCTGACAGACTAGCTCGTGTACCAGGGGTTAGGAGCCTTCATGAGGTACATGTTTGGGAGCTTGCAAGTGGGAAGAATATCGCCACTCTTCATATCAAGTGCCAAAACCCTACTGATTACCAGGATGCTGCTTATAAAATACGGAAGGTTTTCCACGAAGCAGGCATCCATTCTGTGACCATCCAGCCCGAGTACATTGACCACAAGACCTCCCAGCTACTGTGCAGCTCACCCTGCATCTCAAGAGCTTGTGACTCTCAGCTGTGCTGCAGTCAGCGGGAGCCCCCCCTGGCCAAAACTAATGGCTATACTGAGAAAAATGATAGTTGCCTTTCTGCACCGCATAAAGACAATGGTTCAAGTAAAAATGATGTTGAAATCCCTATCGAGTACCCACTGGCAGAGGATAGCATTAAAGACGTGAAAAATTGTGACATGTCTGATGACAAATCGCGGTTGAGCAGTACGCGACTTTAGGCAATTCCCTCCACTCTGCGTAACGTTTTCATAGAACAAACGTATCCTGGCTGGGAAGGGGGTCATCGGTGGTTGTAGCTGAAGTTGGCATGGCAAAAAAATTTCTGTGCTTTAGCTGTAAACCAAAATACACCTAAAACCCCCTTGTATCTGAAATAAGGATTAATGTTTCCGTGAAGGGTGTTGCATTCATCTAAGATTTTTCTGATACAGCCTAACCCTGTTCCTTACCAAACTACGTGCCAATTTCTGTCGTTAGGGTGGATGAGGTGTATCGCTGTCTGCACTGATGCTTGCAGTTAGTGGCCAGTGGCACTGGGAATGAAATTCTGGCCTTTTCTGCAAAAGTGAGCTGTTTCCTGAAAGCCCTTAACGAAAGCCCTTCCTGAAAGGCCAGTTAACGAAGTACGGTATAAAGGTATAAAGTAGAGATGTTTTACTGATCCTTAAAACCCATTTTTGCATAGACAGTTCATGTTTAACAGTAACGCTTGTGCTTCTGGCCGGTGCAGTTTGTGAATGAAATTAAGTGTCTAAGGGGGAGGGGAAGCACTCGGGAATACTGACTTGCATTGTTTTCTTGATTGACTCCTGTATTTAGGGACAGAGCAGAAGCTGTTCTTGCTTCTCTACTAGTAATACTGGAGTCCTAGCCTAATCACAGATAAGTATGCTAACGAATAGACTTCTTGGCATGAAAGCAAAGAAATACTTACTAATGTTGTCTCTACTGGTTCTAGCAAATGGAAATGCAGGCAGTCATCCAACTAACTTTTGTCTTGCTCACTGTTGTGATTGTACAACTCTTTTTTTTTTTTTTTTTGGTCTCCTGACAACAAAAGTTATAATAGCCACGGTCTTAATTCATCATTGTGTGGGATGATTGCAGTATCTTTGACGCTGAGTGTCTTTTGTTATTTGTGCTGAATAAATAAGCTAATGTGTTTATTATGAACAGTTAAAATTCTGCAGTTCTATTACTGAGACATAATTTAATATTTTATTAAGAAAGTCCCTTTAAAGTTTTATATGCAGTATTATCACCTAGAGAGAGAGCTTTAAAAAAATACAGGGAATTTTTCCTGGTTTAGTCTCAATTATTTCTTGTTGGTTTGTTTTAAAGGTCTAAGCCCTCCCCTCTGCCCTATCCCTCCTCCCCCTGCCCAAAGGTGTATTTCAAAGTGTATTTAGTGAAGCAGTTCCTTTATCTTTTTGCTGCTTGCCTTTTTTTTTTTAAGGCACGCAAGGGTGCTCTAAGAAAACAAGATGACGTGCCCTGTCACTAGGGCTGGGTTTAGGTCAGGTCTGTTATCCAGGTTTCTTGGAGAGGAGACCTGCTACCTAATCTCCACTGAGTGTAAAGCTTGGCCTCACCGGCTGTACGGACCAGATCCAGAAGCTTTCAAATACATCTTGCTGTCAAAAGCAGCCTTTCAATGATCTGTGTGGCCTGGGCAGGCTATTTTATTAATTTATTTTTGGGGACACCTGTATAAAATAGTGGTGTCTTTATCTCAGTGACACCTTAACAGAAAGGGAAAATTGATCTCCTGCTTGGGCTGGTAAAACACCAGCATCTCCTTGTAAGGCTGGCTAGAAAACAGCCAACTCCTAATTAATAAGGACGATTACATTAAGTCAATGAATGTTAAAACACACAGCAGGCTATTTTGTTGCTTGGAAAATGGTATTCACTGAAGCAGTAATTGCAGTCTAAATAGCACATTTCTAGATTTTGAACAGATTCTTGGGTGAATTAACATATTTTATAGCATTCGTTGTAGGTTTGTATAATATAAATTAAAGTGTGTGTTAGTATAATTAAAAGCCTGATCCTCCAGTCTGTCTAATTCTGTTGGCAGCAGCAGGATCTTGCTTGGCAGTTATTGCACGAATTAATGTAAATCAGGAAGCGTTTTAACAATTGCTCTGTCTTTTTTAAAAGTGTGTGGCATAAAGTAAGACAGCCCTTTCTTCTGTTCTTTTTGTCTTTATTTTCATCTATGATGATGCTTAAATGTCAGGGTTTAGATGTAAATAACAAATATATTTATAGTTTTTTTGAGAACTGGCATAGAAAGCTCCCAAAAAAACCCAACAAAGTCTGTGAGAGAATTTTCCTCCCAGATATCCTCTAAAACAAGCACCCTTTCATAATTATGACTTTGTGTCTTAAATCAGGTAATCTTTTTATATATACGTTTTATTAAATGGTTGAAAGATGGAATGGCAGTATTGTTTACTCTGAAATTAGAGAAAAGTAGTATGCGTAATGTTGAGGCATTTGACAAAATGGACCATCTTTTTCTTTATCCTTCCAGTGTTTGTTAAAACTGTGTTTATCTATTTTTTGAAATTTAGAAAAGTGTTGTAACCTGAAAATACAATGAAGTAACAAACATTTTTCTTGTCTGATTGAATGTACTGTAGTTGTTGTCTGTGAATAAATTGGAAGATACCAGGGATTATAGAAATCTTCAGGTCTAGAAAACAGGCAGATGTAAGATTTGCTTTATTACTTAAGGAAGCAAAACCGACAGAGCTATATTATCTATGAGGTGAACCTTGTTTTTTTCTTTGTAGGGACTTCCAGGGTGTCCAGCTAAGGTTTCTGACCCGGTATCCTTGTTTTCCCTTCAGTCCTGGAAAATAATATTTTTCTTCTCTAAGTGGTCACAAGCAGGGTCTACTGGGTGGCCCCTCTCTACTTCTGCAGAAGACTTCATTCCAATCAGTGTGTATTTTGCATTGGCTTATTTCCCTTCAGTTCTTGGCATATTCCTTCCAATTCTCTTGAAGTAAGCTTACCTCATTTTGAAATACAGTATATTTCAGTATTTGCCCTTATCTAGGGGCACGTGTTCTAAATTCAGTTTTGCAGTGTATTGCACTATTGAAAAATCTCTTGTCTGGCCTCTTTAGCTTAACTGCTCTTTCCTCCCCTCCAATCCAAAAATTTAAAATTCCTGATGATTGAAGGTTGGTTTTGCTACCCTGTCCTCTTCAGTTGATCCCCTCCCATTGCACCATTATGGCATTCAGTTTCTCTTGGCAGTGGTTGCCCCTATCTGTCCGTCATTGTCTGTAGCAAAGGAAATTTGCTTAAAACACAGGTGACTGTCCACTGAATGTCCAGCTTATGTGGCCCTCTGATCCATAACCAGTCATACATGTGACCTAGTTGTATGACAGTGAAATATTTGGTAGCCTTGGCAGATAGTTTCGGAGCAAGAGTGAAATCTGGAATAAATTAATATGGCATTGAATGCAAAAGCAATCTACTGGCCATCATCAGTCATGGGCGTTTTCTTAAAGTGAATTAATTTTTTTTTGGTCACCTTTTCATATGATATCCTTTAACCAAATGTGAATTTGATAGTTAGTTTTTCCTTCTTCTGTAACTCTCTAAATGCAGATCTCGCCTTTGCTTTTCTATGTAAAGAAAAATAACTGATGCTATTTTTAGGAACACTGCTTTAGCAAATTTTCAGTTGACTTCTCCTTGTGTTCTTTGCAATACTTATGTTGACTTGTAGTGCAACTGTTGTTGTTCCCTCTTAGTGTTTCTCTTACTCTGTCTCTTCAATAAAAGCAGTATGGTTTTGCTAGCCTTCTGGTCATGGTGATGTACCTATAGCACAGTTTAGAAAGAACCTCTTTCATGCACTGGTTTAATTTTCGCACTCCGCTTAATTCAAACTTGCTTGCTTTCTGGTTTTGCGATGTGACAGACTTTACCGTTGCAAACCACTTTTTCATCTTGTTCTTCCTATTCTTTCCTCCCACCTCTACTCGATTGTGACACTTCCCGTGCTGAATGCTCCCTCTTATTCTGAGCTTTGAAGGGAATGTGCTGGCATCCACATTTACCCCAAAGTAAATTTCACCACCCAAGGTCTACGGATGGCTACCCCAAGGACTATTTTATGTCCTGTGGTCTGTGTAGAGGTGTTGTCTAAGTAGTCATCCTGAGAGATACATACTTATATATATTTAAATTCTTTATAAACACTCCACGTGAAGCACTTTCTTAAAAAAAGTTGGTTTCTGACCCTTGGGAAGGTACAATGAAATCAGTAGCATTCATTAGTCATTCATTACCAGCTTAGGAGAAAGCTTGGATCACTAGTTGGAAAGCAGGTAAAAGGAAGGTTCTGAAAAGAAAATCCAAACACTGTGAAGATTTCTATAGGTTCTACTACTTACTCTGCTGTACAGTGGAAGCACTTTGTATGTTAAATACTTTATCTGAACAGTGATACCTTGATATGAGGATGTCACTGTCTAAAGTTGTTACATTTATGGAGTTGTGTTGCTTAAAAGTTTCGTCCAGTTTTTCTGTTCATGATGTGATTTAAATAATGTACCAAAATGTAATTTCCGTGATTTGCTGAATGAATGAATTGTAAATCTAACTGTGGTTTTATTAGCTGTTAGTGAAAAATTACTTAAAGTTTTCTGTACAGTTACATTTTTTTCAAAATGAACTTTGAATGTCTTGTAAATAAAGTATATTTTTAAATAAACCTGTTGTTCTGGGCTTGATGTATGTTAGCAAGAAGGAGCTTGTGTCAGTTTGGATAATTGTAAGACCTTTGTATAAGTAAAATTTGCTCTTAGCCTGTGAGCTTGTTAATGCTGCAAATTTTGTTGTGTATTTGGAAGAAAAGGTGACAGACACTCAAAAGTTTTTCATCTGTAGCAGGCCTAGCGTTTCCTAACCCGGGAGTGAATTTAGAGCTCGTAACTCCGGGGTACCAGACAAGGATCTTGGCTGCAGCTGGACGGGCTGTTTGCAGAGCAGAGATGCTGTGTCGCTACCGGGCTCTGCTAGGTTATGCCCGCTCTTTTGGTGTTTTAGCTTCCACTTAACAGCTCTCCTGCTTTCTCCACCTTCAGGTACACACGTCTGCGTGTGTGTGTGTGACCGTGGCGTGGTATTGAAAAAGATGCCTGCAAGTGTAACGTCAGGCTCAGGAGAGCTTTGAGGTTCTCGGTTCCGTGGCCTGAAGGTGAAGGTTAGAAAAATCCTAAATAAGCCCTAATGCTACAAGCTTAGGTGCTGTTTTTGGAGCTGCAGTCATGGAGGTGCCCACATATGTTCCCCTCTCCTTAACATCAACATGGAGTCATCTGCCACCTGGGCCCTATCCCGTCGTGCCTGATTCTCTAGTTGTCCACGCACCTACACCTTTTTATTAATAATGATCAGTAAGAAGGCAGTAGTAGTTGTGCCTGGCTTTTTTTTTGTTTTTGTTTAATCTTTTGGGTATGTCCAAATTGCAGAGACTACATAAATGCTCTGTAACAAATTAAATTCAATTTTGGCCAATACGTTGCCTGTGCACATGTGCTTGGGAATTTGTATCGTCTTGGTTGATCTTCCTCAGCCTGTAGCCGGTGGATCACTGATAATTTGGAAGACAGAAATTAAAATCTGTAAAGCAGTTGCTCACAAATAAAATCAACCATATGCTCAAGCAAAAAAAAAAAAAAAGGAAAAACTAAGAACAGAAAGTAAATGTTGAGGGTTTAACCTAACTCTTACTGGTTGCACATGAAAATCATTGCAGCAATGCTGCCCAAGTGATCCTGGGATGTCTTTTCAATGAGATGAGGTCATGCTTGGATTAATAAATGTTGAAAACCTCCCCTTTAGGAGAAGAAGAACAAGATTTGGCATGTGGATTTTTAATCCTGGCGTTTAACGAACAGTTTCCCCACTGCACAAGCTGGCATAAGGCACTGGAAATTCAAGACCTTCTCTGCATAGAGACCCTTGTTTTGTATCTGGGTCCTTCTGGAGCAGAAGGTATTTTCCGCATTAGAAGGATGCTGCTGTTTTGATACTTATTTACCCTCCAAGAAGGCATAGAAGGACTAGGATGAGTCTGGGCTGGACATAGTAGGTTGCATTTTCAAAAACATCTCCTAAAAAAAAAAAAATCCACAATCTGTATGGTTTCTTATGCATCCACTATTTATGTATGCAAAATGTTTGTTTATGCAGTCGAGTTATATCTTTGCAGTTACAGTTTGTTGAACTTTAAAATGTGGGGTTTTAAACGCACTCTTGAGTGAGAATGTTTTAGGAGGCTGCTATGGATTCCCCATGGATGGGTGCACAACGCCTGTCTGATAAGGGCAAATACTTCCAATTTGGTGGAGAACCTGTTCCGATCCAAGGTTGTAGCAAGAAGTGGGGAAATAATAGTGGTCAGAAATGGGTGCGGAACGGTCCATTAAGTTCTCTGGGAAAGTTAGAACACAGTTGGGATGAAGGTGGCGGATCTTCCAGCTAGGGCAAAGTGGAGATTCAGTAAATCTGAGGGTAGGAGATGTGCAATGAAATGTCAAGGGAAGTTGATGAGGTGTCCAGCAGAGATGAGTATGCCTCTGTCTCTTCAGGGGCACAAGCTTTTCTCTCTGATCCAAAAATGGACTTTGTTGTTGAGTCCTAGCTGTATTTTACAGGCAGAGAATTATTTTGCTATAAAATTCTAGATGGAGAGGCATAATTGTAATGCTCACCGTCAACCCTCCAGAAAAGTTACTGGAGAAGCCCTGTGGGTTTGTGGCTGAACTCGTCTCTGCTGAAGTGCGGTCAATCTTTAACACCATTAAGATGTGCTCCTTTGCTGTGATGGGTTTCTTTTCGTCTTTTAGCGGGGTAGCTAACACATTGGCTGGCTGATGAAAGAAGCACATCTCGGTCAATTGAGATAGTAGGCATTTGAATAACTGTGAAGCGTTATCGACTTCTTCTATATTAGTAAATTAAAAATACCTGGGAATATTCCCAGGCACAGAGACCAGCTGGCATAGAAGAGCTTGCATCTATGCTAGTAAAATGCTGTCCACTTCAAAAGAGGGTGGCTCCGTGCTGATGGCCAACTGAGATTAGGTCCTTGACTCTGGACTGTGCCCGGAACGGCTTGGGAGAGCACTAATTGCCCCAGGCCATGAAATGCTTGAATGGCTTACTAATACAGATGATCATGGTTCATCCCCAAGCACTGCTTGATTTGCTAATATTGATGAGGCCCTTGGTCTCTGTAGCAGTACCTGCAGATAAAAAAGGAGATGAAACTGGTGGTGGGTTCTTGGGATCTGAACGATTCCGGCAGCTAAGTGGGGCTGAAAGGCTTCCTCTCTTCCTCTCTTTCCACACCTCCTCTGTGCTGTACCAGTCAGCGGGGCGAGCGGGGAGGGGAGAGGCTGCCTGGCTCAGCAGTGCAGCCAGCAGATAACGCTATCATCGTGGCTGCTTGCATGGCTCTGGAGACGAAAGCTGCAAGGCAAGTGGCACGCTTGATATGGTCTTGCACTTTGCTTCACCTCCTTCCAGTCCTAGTACTTTTTTTTTTTTCCACCGTTTTTTTCAGCCGATGTTACATAAAGCTCTGTGTCTGTTTAGTGACATATTGCTGACCACCCTGTGGTGAGGAGATGGAAGCAGAACTATGGCAAGAGGCTCTGAGGTACGTATGGGAAAATAAACCCATATAGACATTACACAAGTCATTTGAAATGGCACAGTAGGTCCACGGGCTAGTGTACAGAAAGTTTTGTAAGGAAGGGACTGCATAATTCAAGAGATAGAAAAAACCTCTTTTTTCAATATAACACCCTAAAAATCAATCTTGTAAAAAGCTTCTGATGTGGATCCGCCCATCCCCTGAGTTTTAAAACAGAAGTGCAACAGCTGGTGGGAAATCAGCACAGTGAGTGCCATGACATCTTGCAGAACAGCACTTGCTTTAATTAGCTATTTCTCTTTAAAATTCCCATAGGAAGTCGGGAGGGTGGCCTTTCTGCGTACCCCCGTTTCCTTTGCTTGCCTAAATTGTTCGCAGAAAGTCTTTTCTTAGGGCACAGCCTGGCTTAAGACCCCCGCAGCGTGCGGGGTCTACCCTCTGACAGAACACCCGCCAGCAGCACAGCACTGCAGCTCTTGCGCTGCCTGTTGCACGCTTCAAACATTTGCACCCAAATGATTTTGGGGGCACGGCCATCAGGGGATCACCTTTCTACCTGCGGACACCTCTGGCGTTGCGGAGTTGCTTGGAGTGCAGGTGGGTGTTTGGTCAGCCCTGAATTGCCTGGGTGTAGCTCGATAAGTCATGGCAGAGGGAGACAAGCAGGGCTCCCAAAATTACTGTGCGCCTTTGCGCGGTGCCAAGAGGCCCCGTGGTGCCAAGAGGCCCCCAGGCCTCGCTGAGGAGCAGGAGGGTCCTGCTTCTCCCCCAGCTTGCAGTAGCGGAGCAGAGCCGTTCCTGTGCCGTGGCGAAGGGACACCATGCCTCCCCCGGGACGAACAACTTCAGCTGCTGCCGGGGAAGGATTTGCTGAGGCTTCCAGAGGGGGAAGAGCAGGAACCTGCACAGCTCCCTCGGTGGCCCCCGAAACCCCGTTCTCCGATTGCCACGTTCAAGCACAGGTTCCGAGGCCATCCAGAAGTGGGCAGTGGTGTACACGTCTTTCTGCCTCCGGCTCCTGGATGCTTGTTACGTGAAGGGAAGGGATGGCTTGGAAACGTGTTGAGGCTTTTTTACGCTTTCCCTTCATTGCCATTGTCTCCAGGTGTGAGCTTTTTCATTTGTTTGCGGTAACTCGAATTTGCCTCTGCGCTTCAGTATCTGAGATACGAAAACTTGTCTTAGGTGACCGGCTCCTTCGCAGTCGCAGTCGCAGTCGCAGTCGCAGTCGCAGTCAGCCCACCTACCCCTAAAAGTAACTCTGGCTCATCTTCTATGCAAATATGCCGGTGCTGTATGTCTGCCCTGAAAATAAAAGAAAAAAGCAAAGGCAGAGATCCCAAGGTACAGTTCTATATCTTCTCCCCAAGGGAGAGTTCTATAAAGGAGAAAATGGTTTATACATCCTTCTGGTTGCCAGGCAGGGAAACGAGCTGCTCCGTCTGGGCTAGCGTGGGGCTGACGCGAGGGCTATCCCCGAAGCCTGCCTTCGGCAGACGGAGCGTCACTGTCCTCGAGGTTCTTTCGACTTTGCCAGCCCAGGAAGGAAGGGATTCGGCTCCTGATGGAGGAACACAGGGGGAAATTATCTGCTGGTGGAAGCGAGCACAAGTGTGTTGGCTAGAGGGACGTTCTGGCTATTTTCACCAGCTGAAAATTTGGCCCTGTGCTCTGCTCTTCTCCGTGTGGCAGGGAACTGGGCTGCCGGCACGGCAAGGAGGGGTTACACAGCGACTCAGTGCTCACCTTAAAGGCATGAAAATTTATTTTTCTGCCTGCAGTGGGGATCTCCAAGGGCCATGGAGCAGTAAGGCAACGACCCCCCTCCTGCTGACAGTGGTGCTTGTTCTTGTACATATATATACATATACATATATATATATATATTATTTCTGGCAGAAGTCAGAGGCTTCTGCTAATTGTGTTATATTTGCAACCCCCAAGTAACACTGATGTTACGTTTACTTCTGAAAGACAAATACTGTCTCTCTTAAGCACTCTGTGTCCTGGCCAAAGAGTAGTCATGTGAGAGAGCAGCAACGGGAGGCCGAGGGGACAAAGAGGAGCCTGGCTCACAGAGCTCTTTCAAAGTCGTCGTTCACTTGGCGAAGGAGTTCGGCAGCTTGCCTGCACCGCCTTTGAATCCCGCATCTCTCGTACAGCCCCGTGCCCGCCGCTGCGTGGGTAAGGGTAACCTTCTTTGTATGGGGCACACACACATGCACAAAGCCAGAAACAGCCTGGGCAAATGTGGCCTTGGGACAAGGAGCCGTAAGGAAGAGAGGGATGGAGCAAGTCTCTGTCGTAGGATGGAGGTTGTTTCCACAGCAAGTGCCAGGAGCAGTTCTATTTCCTGACAGCAGTGGCAGAGAGGGCCTGATGAAATGGAGAAATGTCTTATATTTAACAGACACACATGCACATATATACATTTATTTATTTTTGCATGCACACACACACACGTGTATCCCTGGAGGTATTTAAAAGACATGTAGATGCGGTGCTTAGGGACATGGTTTAGTGGTGGACTTGGCAGTGTTAGGTTTATGATTGGACTCAATGATCTTAAAGGTCTTTTCC
The DNA here is from genome assembly GCF_000687285.1 of Phaethon lepturus. Taxonomy (NCBI): domain Eukaryota; kingdom Metazoa; phylum Chordata; class Aves; order Phaethontiformes; family Phaethontidae; genus Phaethon; species Phaethon lepturus. The sequence continues at coordinate 10,113 of NW_010546171.1, read as the reverse complement.
AACCTGAATGATTCTATGATTCTATATACATTGACATATAGATGGGCTTATTTATTACCATTCAGCAAATGAGAATTTTTGCTTTAGTCACAGTGCCATACGAATACCACTTTCTGGGTATCCCCGATCTCTTCTATCTGGTATGTCCTTCCTGCTTATCACTTTGAAGTTGGACCAATTCAGTATGTCAGGATTGCGTACTTGCCCTTTAAATAGTTGTGTATCTGCCTGGCAGAAAGTGCCAGGGTCCAGTGGCAGGGTTTTGTGTGTATCTGGTATATTTTCTGTACCATTGATGAGCACTGCCGTGTGGATCCCAGCTGTGTGAGGCGGCTTCTGCTAGGTACTGAAGTTGTTGTAAAGGGCAGAGGCATAACAAGCAGACTTTCCTTCTCGCGAGGTTCATGCTGACTTTCCCTGCTGTGGTTGATCTGGGCAGAGCACCACAAAAGTTGTCTTTAAGGGTTAGCTAGACATGCACAGGGAGGAAAGAAGAGGACATGGCTGGCCAACTACAGCCAGTCCCTTCGGGAAAGTCATCCTGCTGCTTCGTTCGGTGGGTGGCTGCTACTGCAACGTGCTTTTTGGCTGGCAGCAACGGCCATAATCCAACCAGCTCTTATCGCCCCTCCTCAAGCGCGTTGGGTCCTACTCCACCCTGTCTCTATCTGGGGGCTCCAAACTCTGGCCTCTCCGATCCCCGTGATAATTTTCCTTCCACCTGCCCCTCTCAGATGCTTTCTCCCTTGTCACCCAGCGCCTCCCTAATCTCCTTTCTTCCTTGCTCATCCGTCCAGGGCTGCCAGCCTCTCCCTCGCCGGCATGCTGCTGGCCACCTTGCACTTGCTGTCTTTCTGCTTGGAGTCCTCTTCAACTTAGTCCTGGAAAAAAATCAAAACTGGAGGTGTTCAGAGTGGCCAGGTCTAGGGCTTGACAGAGCAGCCAGCTCAAAAACTAACTTGCTCTTTACAGAACTGTGGCTCAATTTTTTTGAGTCTAGACCTGGAGGTTGACAATACACTGCTGGCCGGTTTTCTCTTTTTTATTGAAACCTAGGATGTGGTGTGTTAGACGTTAGAAAGTTTGAAGACATGGAAGCTCGGAAGCTCAGCTCAGTTACTGTGGCCGAGTAAAAGTGTTTTTTAATACTACTACTACTACTAACAAGATGAAAAGTAAATGCTGTGGTAACTAGTTTCAAGCAATATGGCGAAGGGAATCAAGACAAAGATATTTCCTTAAGCGGCAGTATTGCTGCTTAAGGAAATATTTGTGAACCCTTGAAGCTTTTGTGGGAAATCGTGTAAATTCAGGGGTATGGGAACAATTTGGCTAGACCATTTTCTGCAGCCTCTTTCAGGGTCACGCAGTGACTCCGAGACAAAGCTCCCTGCAGTCACTGAGTGCTCTTCCTTTGGCAAAGACCACAGCTTTCCTCAAGACCATCCTTGAGGTCCTGCCCATCCACCGTACCAACAAACCACCTCCTTTTTAAACCTGGTTTTCATCTTATTTGAGAGCAGGCTGGCTAGACTGCAGCCAGACGGGGCTGCTGTGAGGCTGACGTGCTCAGCCTGTTCCCTTTTGCCTTTGCCACCTCGGTCCACTGCCTCCCAACAGCAGCGCTCGGAATAACCCAGAGCACCCTTTCAATGCATGGTTTTTCTCAAGACCTCAAGAGCATTTTAGAGAGCTTGGGGTGAATACAAAATGAAGAAAGATGCACCTGCGTATGTCTCTTGTTCTCAATTTGTTGTTTGGGGTGGGGAAGGAAAGAGGGTGTTTTGGGTTCAGTCACAATAGGGTTATACATACAGTTAAATGTGCTCTTTACTCAGCACTGTGTGCTTTAGCATAAACCTCCTGATCCCTAGGGAACTGCTGCTGTCATGATAACAAGCAGACATTACGAGTTAATGCTTATAATGACATTTCATATGGTAAAAGATTTCCAGGGTTTACAACTTTGAACCTGTTATTCTATACCAGATTAATACAACTGTATTTACAAAAGTGATTAAAAGGGTACTTCTCTTGAGATAGGCAACTTTTCTTGTATGAATGATTAAACAATTCTGACTAATTTGACTGCCGTTAACACTTTTTATGGAAAGAAGTCTAACAGATCTTGAGCAAAGATTCCAGGCACTTAACCTTACAATCTGTTTAATTTGAAATGAAGTTCTGCTGATTTCAAAGATTGGTGATTCTACCTTCACTGAAACCATGGGTATTGCAAGAGCTGTGGGACTGAACCTCATGAACCTCCGCTGTGACACTCACCACCGCTGCTTGTTTTGCCTGGCTGACCCAATGCCTCTGTCCTCTCAGATTTTTTTTAATCTGCCCCATTCCCCTGCCCCAGGCTTTCAATGATAAGACTGTGTTAATAAAGTTGAATTTTGTTTGCCCAGCTGAGCATTGTAAAGAAACACTCTGAAGTCTTGTTTGACTATATACTAAGGAGTAAATGTTTAAAAACGTTAATCTGTAGAGAAATGACCTAAAGTTTATTGGTCTTAATATTATTAATAGTTCCTTTATTTGGAGAGCACCTGAGAACAGGTGAAGGTTAGAGCCCTGTTTTGCCAGACATACTAGAAATGTAAAAAGAGTGGCACTTCTGAGACGGAAGAATTTAAAATGTAGACCAAGTTCTCAAACTTTCTGCTAATTTGGGGATTTTTTTTGAAGTGAGTTTTGTTTTCAGTGGGGTTTTGTGTGAGTAGCCAGTCTAGCTATGGTGAAAGGGGTGTCGGGAGCGTGTGTAACTTTTTGCTTCTTGGTTGCTTTGTCTTGACTTCAGATTTAGTGATGTTGAGTCCAGTTATGAATTAGTACATCAGAATTTATGCATGAAGATATATTTTAATCAGTGAACTCATTGATTTCAGTTCTATAAATAGCTTGGGCTTAGTAAAGAGACTAAGAAGTTGAGTCCATTCCTCAGCTCTGACAGGAGTGCTCAGGCTGGCTTCCAGTCCTGGTATCTATCTCAAGCTTCATGCTTCACCTGTGGATTCAAAAAGGAAGTATATTTGGTCCCTGGTCCCAAGCCTGTGGCAGTCAAGGGATGATACCCTTTTGTAGATTTTGGGTTGTCAGTATAATTCAAGTAATGCTTTTCAAGAAATATTTCATGAAATCCTATGTGAAAGGCAAACACAAGCAGTCAGGAAACAGCCTTTACTTTCATGGAAATCATGCTGAATGGGAGTTGTCTGAGAGTATAGGCTCTATACTATCAGGGATTTTATTATCTGCCTGAACCAGTTCCCTTTTTTCTTATCTGCTTACCACACTGTGTAGCCAAAATCTGCTTTGCATGCCGTACACAGAACAACTTAAGCATTTATTTTAAACAATTCTTAATGAGCTAGTAATGAGCTACATAGCCTGCCTTTTGGAAGCAAAGACCTCTTCTTTTACATTGCCTGGGGATCTTCTGGGTCTGACCCTGGGTCTTGGATTGCACATGCAGGGCTGGGAATCCCAGTGCTGCTGCTGCTGCTGCTGCTGGAAGTTTCTAATGGGCCTTGAGCTCTCCAGCCATGTAATGGGTTTCAGTAGGATAGCAAAGAGCATCAGCAAGGCATGCAACTATACCAACTCTGGAGAGCTTCTGTAAAGGTGAGATGAAAGAAGAACCCTCAAATGAAGAGCATGGCAATTCTCTGATGACTTGTTGCTCTGCGGTAATGTCATTTATTGAAGATGAGCCTGTTGAAACAAGGCGCCTTATGTGTCAGAGTAATGCTAGGAGGGTGTTTTGTGAAGACTGCAAGGTTTCTAAACAATAAAAAATTTTGCTACTCCTCTTTTCAGTACAGGAAGGACTGGTGCAGGGAGTCCTGCTGTGGGGTGGCAGCAAGGAGTCAGCAGGACTCATCTGGTGTGGGTTGACTTGACCAACACAAGGACAGGCTGCTCTCTAGAAGTCTGAATTTCACACCAAGAGAGGTTTCAGGAGATGGCAAGAAACAGCAGACTACTGGCATTTGACAGCTGCTGTTGGACTTGCTTTCCTGATCAGAAGCTGCTTAGTGGTGAGAGAAACGTAAACTTTACGTGGCAATTCCCTGGTAGTCTTCCATGGTACTTAAAAGGCACGACCCTGATGAGCTGCCCTATACTTGCTGTAGAGTTTCAGTCAGACACTTGCATCCCAGAATGAAATAAGATAACTTAATGTAAATGGAACCATGCTTTAGTTTTTATTCAACAGAAAAAATCAGAATGGGTTATGATATCACTGTTATCTTAGTGATGTCTTTGGTTACACATGCATCTGTCTGGGCCTGACGCAAATAAGCAGAAAATAACATGACACATGAGATCTGATGTGTTTGTCTTTCTGCAGTTGATATAATAGATTCCCCCTCATCCCCAGGTGCTCCAGCTTTCCTTCTTACTCATCTTTTCAAGCTCTAACTGTTGAATGCCTGTCTTTTTCTAACATTCTTCTTGTTCTTTTAACTTGCCTTTAGTATATGATTTTCTAGGGTTTTTGTTTGTTTACACAGGAACAAACCAAAATGGCAGTGCCATCAGGGGTCTTGAGACACATATGCAAGACAACAGTGAGAGGACCATTGACTCAAGCAGAGACCCTCCCTGTGTGCCAGCACTTCAGTAGGATGAAGGTTTTTTTGATCGTGAGTTTCACAGACAGGCGATGAACATGCCTGTTGGACATACTCTTGCCAACAATATTTCCATCCTTCTTTCTTTTTGGTTTTCTCTTTCTTTTCTTTCACATCTCTAGCATCAGGAGCTAGTCTTCATTCCTCTGGTTTTTTTACGTCTGTTTGGCCAGCAAGTCTTGTATCCTTTTCAATTTCCCAATCTCATTCCCGGTTTCCTCCTCTCACCTTCTCTCTTCTAAGTTCATCTAGTCATGGTCTTCTAAGTGTTGGGTTCACAACCTTGACAATTACAGCCTTGGTCAGTGTGAGCAGTATATACATGTTTTTAGATTTACAAATAAGCTCAAGGAACATGCTGGTTGTAGGTGGGAATCCCACAGCTCCAGCCTCCCATGCCAGGGAGCAAGACTTGCCATGCCACGGCTCCTAACAACCTTGTTTTTATAGGGTGGTGCTAAATACACTTCTGTCAAACAAGGAAGGAATCTGTTTTACTGCATGGCCTGCCTTCCACCAGCCAGGGTTCAGTTTGGTGCTCGCTTTAAGACATTTAAAGCAGCCTGCTTAGGCTTTGGGTTTATTTCTGAGGAACGGAAGGTGACTGATATCCCTCCTCCCCATCCCACAACTATATACAAAATCGAAATCCCCCAGGGGGAAGTGAGGTGTCACCCAAGATAAAAAAATTAAGTGGGAAGTCCTACTAAATGGTGAGATGGTGAGAAGAGTGGGGGCTGAGTCAGCCTTCTTCACCTCTAGACTTGAAGATCAGCATAATCTCCAGAGCCATGATATAAGAGCTTGGCTCTAGTTGTTGCTCTCTTTGCCTTGACATAAACCAGAGACGCAAGCCTGATAAACATTGTACTGAGTTAAATCTTTAATTTGCACTGGCTTCATATTGGTGTTGCAAATGGAATTAACACTGGTTCATACTGGAATAAATGAGGGGATAGTCTGTGTGATGGTATCCTGAAGTCTCAGTAAGAAACCTAATCTGAAGCACAATAGATTTAAAATCCTAGTGAGTTTACTAGGTGCTGGATCATGGTCAAAGTTAAAGTTTATAATCACTCATGTACCTTTGGTATCAACAGGGGGTTGGTTCTTGAGTCACTAATAATTAGAAATAATGATTCATAGAAGAGGCAGAAAGAGGTGGTCAAAGGTGAGATGAATCATGCTTCCAGTGGAGCTCCATTTTGCTACTGATCCATGTCTTCCTAATCCTTGGGGCTTTCCTCCTTTGGAAGAAATTGCAATTCTCTGAAAAGCAGCTGTGAGAACGGCTTCAGGGGAGTCTACATTTTTTAACCACCGATGTTTTGCAAACAAAAGCATCCTGATCATGTTTAAAATGAGCATTGTCTCTCCTCATGGACAGTCCTAAATATACGTGTCATTCTATATCCTTACCCATTAACCTCACACAGAGTGAGACTTGTAATGCCACGCTGTTGACTACCAGGGCTCTTCCACAGGAGAAGCTGCACAGGAGAAGCTGCAGCATGGAACAGGTTGTGACATACCTGGGACCATGCTAGCTGCTGTCCCTCTGCCAGGAGGGGCATGGTCTGATAATATTTCCTCCTTGCTCTTCATTTTCATGTCTTTATTAAAGGTGCTGCAGGCCAAATTGTCACCTCCATCACATTGCCATCTGCGGTACTTTAGCTACAGGTAAGCTCCCTCTGCAAAGGCAACGTCAGGTCTTTGCTAACATTAGTCAAATTTAAAGTCTATTGAAGATCCAAGATCACTGAAGTCCTTAGAGGGAGTCATACATCACTGTCCCAGGAATCAGGAGCCAGCTCTATGGGTTTTTGGATGTGAGAGGAACCTCTTGCTGGACTCCTCACTCATCCTCTAGTTCTAGCCAGTATTTGAGGGAGAAGGTACATTTGTTCAAAGCATGGGCAGGTTAATGTGTGCTAAGACACCCTCCCAAAATAGCAGCACTTATGTGTGCTCAGTACAAACAATCCCAAAGTAATAAATCCAAATGTTTCAAGATGTTGTTGGATAAAAGCAGATGAAACAGCATAGCGGAGGAGACGTGCCGTGCTGGTTGACTGTAAGCTGACTGGCACATTATCTCATAGTATTCCTCATACAAGTATTCCTCATACAAGGAAATTACAATGACTAAACTAGAGACCTTACGCCCAGCCTTCAGCTGAAGTATGCAGCAAGGCTTGAGGAAGTAGGTAAAGGGAGATCTTTACACAGTAGTGGTCTTTCTTATCTTCCCTTTCCCCCAAACTATGATTTAAAAACCTATATAGTGAAATTCCTTGCTCATAAAGAATAACCTTTAGGGAGTAAATGTCCAGTATTATGAACAACACTACATATTCATCTAGCAAGCAGAAGTGTACAAGATTACTTAGTAAAATATTTAATAAGCGACTGTGATTATTAGCAGCCAATACTGAAAACAGGTGGTGTTAAAATATTTCTTATTGAAAGGAAAGCAATGCTGCGATTATCTCAGATGAACACAACAAATGTCAGGTCTGAAAATCTTAAGAAATTGATCAGCCAAGGTAATAGTTGTTTAATTAGATCTTTGCCTCAAAGAGGTGGCCTGAGGGAATACATTTTCTCTTTGCCTTAGAATAGAGGTTTTTCTCAAACGTCTGTCCATTTCCCACTGAACTCTGATGAGGTGTGCAGTTAAAAGCATTTTCAAGATGTATTTCTGCATGATGTCATTAAAGTTTGGGAGAGATAAACAGTCCTAGGAAGGCTATTTTAAATTTGATTGCAGCAGACTAGTGATCCTTGTTGATAGATTTTTTTCTTTACAGTCATTGTTTTCCTTATTCTAATTTCTGAGAAGATGTGAGGTTTTTGTTCAGTCTCTACCTTGGAATGCTAACAGTCTTCCTGAGGTGAGTCACTTAGCAAAGGATTAAACATATCTGGTGGTTTGTGATGATGGAGGTGAAGGGAATGTGCAGGGAGGAGTGGAATTTAAGAAGGAGCTTTTAGAGGAAGTTAGAGCTCTTCCACAGCAAAAGTGGTAAGATATTCCAGGTATAGGAATAAGTATTTGAAAGCAGGACAGAGTAGAAAAAAAAATTCAAAATCTGGGAACTATCTAAGCAAAGAGGTATAAAAAATATTATTTAAAGGCTAGCCCATTTCCTTTCATCTGAAACCTTTCCTCTAAAACCTTTGAAAATAAATTTTTTTGGACAGTCATTCATGTTCTTTTGGACTGTCTACCTCTGAGCCAGGAGAACACGTGGCTGTTCCAAAAGGCCCAGCATGACTGTGACTTAAAAAAAACCCAGACCAATCCCCCACCCCAAACCCAATCCCTTTGATTAAAGGCATTTCAAAAATCTTTGCTTATGATCTAGTGAAATTCATTTTTAACCACGTTTTCCCCAATGTGCGTGACAGTCCTCGTTTCTTCTCTGTTCTATAAACTAGAAAAGAGTAGATTAGTTGTTATCATCATTGCATGCTACCAACAGGTGGCACAAAGGTAGCAATGCTTGTGACGCAGGCATCCACACGCGTTTTTGACATTTGAGGCATTTTAAATAAAAGTGAGAGATACGAAAACTAAAGAGAAGAGCACCCAGGGTAATTAACACAATTTGAACCCAGTAACTCTCACAACTGTAACAGGCAAGAATTTTCCATTGCACTTTCTCCTCTATGACGCGCACATCCCGTTTTCTCTGGAGATGGTTGAGGTATTGCTGGCCAGACGTAAGGTATGACCTCTTTTCCCTGCAAGGTATGGGATGTCCTGGATGCAAGTTATTGTGCGTTTCCTGATGGCAGGATGAGCCAACGCTGATGAGTCTTTCAGGGAGGCTGGGAGGTCAATCATTTAGCTCCTCTTTCTGCCACCGCAGGACACTTACTTACTTTAAATTTCTTCAGTGTAGTGTCAAGCAGTTCAAGTGGAAGGGATTTCCCTTGCAGAAAGCATTCCTTACTTGCCTAGACAGATGATGAGAAAGTGTGGAGGATTACTTTACCGTAGCCAGGGTATATGGTGTAGGGACCTGCAGTCAGAAGTCAACCTCACAGTCTTTCTAAAAAAAAAAAAGTTTCTGTTTGTTGAAAAACAGCAATAAAACAGGGGAAGAATGAGGCGCTTTCTACCAAATAGCATGGGAAAACTCATCTCCATGCAAGACACCATGGCAAAACCTCTGCCTACACAGCAGTTTTCACATTCAGATAACGCAAATCCCGGGGCCCATTGGTGCAAATTATCAGAGCAGCCTGGTGGCAATGAGTTTGCGCCTCTGCTATCAGCCTTTCCTAGTAGCCGTTGGGCTCACCTCATGGTTTGAGTTCACATATGAGGTGGCTAACAGCCCTTTAAGAATTTGCTCTTTGTATGTAAAGCTGAATTGTATACCCTGAACTCTCTTAATCTCTGGATGCTATAAACGCCTGCGTGCCCTTCGGGCACACGTTGCTCTTGCAAACAAGGCCCATTCAGGGCTCACCTGGAGCCAAGGCACCAACCTCTGGGCTGTCTGCATCCACAGGCTCTCTTTGTCTTCCCAGGACAGAGGTCACCTCTGGGGCACCGGCAGCATCCACCAACTCATCCCTGCGTCCCATTTGCATCATTCCCCAGTGCTCTGCGTGAGATCAGCCTCTCACTGTATGGACAAACATGAAGTCTTTTGCTCAAGGGTCAGTCTCAGTCCTCCCAACTTGTCTATTAATCTCATTTTACAGCTGCTTTCCACTAAAGCTTCTGAGCAGAGTTTGTGAAACAGTAACGATGGCAAAGTCGCTAGCAGATTTTTTGGAGTGTCTGGTGTTTCACACCTCTCAGAGGAGAAAAATCCTTCAGGATGGGTCTTTATCTACCTTTGATTTATTTTTTTTTCTTTTTCATTTATCTAATTGTTTAAAGATTTTTTTTTTTGTTTTGAGATAATTCATGCTGCTTTGCGGGCAGTTTGGAGTGTTGCGTGCTAGGGTATATTGGGAGCGTGGTTCTTAGGGGATAAAGACCGTTGCCTTATCTTAGAAAGAGAACAGACGGAGCGGAGGAGAAAGGCAGGGCTTCTACCCTATGGACAAATGAGGAAACTGGTGCCCGGTGAGCTTGTGCTTCGCTGAAGACCCCAGCCGCACGAACTGCGCTGCTGGCAGCAGGGGCTCTGAGCTCCCTCCTCTACCAGGGACCTCTCGGGGCGGGCTGCGGGGCAGCGAAGGGGTGCATGAGATGTAGAACGCTTGTAGAGAAGGACCTACAGGTGCTCTTGGCACCACCAAGGGTACGCAGGCACAGGGGAGGGGAAGGAGGATCCCTTAGCCTCCAGGATACGCTGACTTCAGCTTTTGCAGTTTCTTTCATCCCGCACCAGGAGCACTAGAAACCTCCTTTCTCCCAGACGAAAGCTAAAGCCACCCATGATTTCATCAGGTACCCACCTGATGAAATAAAGCATAATAAACCCGCGCTACGTCCTGAGAC
>NW_010546170.1:1249-2365 GCF_000687285.1 Phaethon lepturus | reverse complement strand
GGGATGTCCCTGCTCACGGCCGGGGCTGGACGGGATGAGGTTTAAAAGTCCCTTCCAGCCCACACGATTCTGTGATTCTATCATTCTAATATTTCACAGATGTAGCCTCACAACAGATAGGGGAGGAAATTTATATTTATGGATGGATTGATGATCAGATACAACAAAGGATGACCAGAAATGAGTCTGTTAGGAAAACTTTCTAAGAAGATTTCCCATTTCCCATTCATTCATTGCATGAAATATAGAAGCCATCCTGGAACTTTTTTTTTTTCCCAGGATTCTCCGTTCAATATTAACACCTTAACCATCAGACAACACATAACCTCTGCTTTGACACTCTCTCTAGACTATTCTCTGCTTCAAAAAGAGGGGCAGACACCCCCAAGCCTGATAATATGTCAGGATGGTGTCTAAGGAGATGGGAGAAGAGTCTGGATCTTCCTAATAAGTTTGTTGATCAATGATTCAGGAGAGCATCACAAGCTTTCATGGCCTTGCTTATACAAAATGTAACGACTGTTCTCAAGATCACTGTGCATCCTACACGTCCTTGCAGATGTATCAGGTGCACGGTGAGAAGTTAGATTAGATGAAGACACTAATAATGGGACGAAAGCAAAATAATTACTAATCTCTGAATTTTGAGTGGTTTTCAGCATGATTGCACTGGTCACATCGCAGCTGGGACATGTAGGAAAGCGTAAATCTAGGCACCCAACAAACTTCAAAACAAAACAAAAACCAACCTCCAAGGCTGGGTGGAAGCTTATCAAGAATTTTTTGAATATTGATTTTGGGTTTGATGACCTAAATTCTGCCCATCCACATCCTTCCACTGGGTCTCAGTGTGCACAGCAGCCTGCAACATAAAGGATTATCTCTCTAGGTTGCCTAAACCCTCCAGCTAAAATCTGAACTCTGTGAACCTCTCAGAAGTGGAGTAAAACCTACTGACACATGCAGTCATGGATACTGGAAAAGTTAAGTTCAAATAATTCAATATGATTTATTTGCATGAATCAGTACTACTTTTCAACAGTTTCAAGGGAAAATTCTCAGGCAATGCAATTTGTATTTCCCAGGAGGCCAGGATTTTTTTTTTCTTTCTTTCCC
>NW_010546170.1:509-1234 GCF_000687285.1 Phaethon lepturus | reverse complement strand
CTTTTAAGAAACTTTTCTCTCCTCTTTCCCCTTTCAACACAAAAAAAAAAAAAAAAGGCATACAAGTGAGGGCTCACCAGTTTCAGGAAATGGTTTGTTAAGTGAGGTCTGTGAGGTCTAATCTTCATCTTTTTATAGAGTCTGGTATATTGCCATCTCCCTTGGAGCTACTGACTCCAATAATAGATAGAGAATCACCTTCATGGCTTTCGTCAGCCCACAGAGACAATCAAGCCCAAAGAAAAAAAAAAAAAAAAAAAAAAAAAATCGGACCTAATTTTTTTAAATTCTCTGTGGACTTCCAAAGCCAAGTCTATCCCATACAAGGCCTGAGAAAGGCTGCTGGAGGCTACTGACAAATAACCACCACTCTAAGTGTTGTACAAAGTAAGTCTTCACTGTCTATTGTTGGCCTAAGATGACAAGACTTGATCATCTTTGCAGTCAATTTTTTAATCCTGTTTCAGGGTCTATAAAACGTTTAGTATTTAACTAAAGGGCAGTTCATTTGAAAAAGTAAAAACTTAACTCATGAAGATTAACTAATATTTACAGTTAAATAAACATCTGAAAATAACTGCTAAATACCTCTTTTAGTTACACTTCATAACATGTTCTCCACTTAAATAAAATGTGAATTGTATTGTTAAAAGAAGATTTTATTTTGATGCAAGCACTTCACCGACGAACGGCAGGTTCGCAGGAATGGACACGCACAAGGCTGG
>NW_010546170.1:0-467 GCF_000687285.1 Phaethon lepturus | reverse complement strand
CTGGTAAAAGGCAGCGCAGGTAGTTCACCTCGTTTGCCACAAGATGGCACGAAATCTATAAATTACAAGGACGAAAATAAAACTAATAGCACACTTAGCGACTTATTAAAAAAAAAAAAAAGAAGCTGCTGAGATTGCATGTATGTGTGATTTTTGGCAGGATGTGGGAAATGCATGAATACACATGAATCCGACATCATTCTGCAAAACTGTCGATCTAAAGTTTGTTATTTGTAACAAAACCTTAAGCAAATCATTTCAGCCTGTTTAGTGCTCCACATTTAAATTACATATAACCACCTACTGGTGTGGGTGATCGAGAAGGGGGCTGGAAACAAGCCAGTGTGGGACCACAAAGAAGAGCACTAAAGAGAGGGCAGGTGGCACTTACCACAGAACCCTAGAATCATGGAGTCTTTGGGTTGGAAAGGATCTTTCCAGGCCACCCAGTCTGTGAGCAGGGACAT
>NW_010546169.1:2465-8710 GCF_000687285.1 Phaethon lepturus | reverse complement strand
CCTTTCCAACCTTAATGATTCTGTGAAATTAATTTCTTCGTTTATTCAGTAGTCATTCTGAGAGGCAGATTCTTCATCAAGTTGCACCGTCTTGTACGGGAATTAATGTTTCCTTCTAACTTTTAATGGACTCAGGTTTTATACCTGAAGAACAGCATACATAAGTAAAGCTCAAAATGCCTGATGTTTAAAAATGGTCTGTCAGGCTGAGCATTAAAAATACAGGGGCTTGTAGAAAAAAGATCTTTAGTTGGGTGGTTTCTTTTGGGCAGGGGTGATAATGTATGAATAATTTTTTCAGTGTGTGTATTTTTTCATGAACTTTTAAACTTAAGGTTCTTAAGATGGAAAATAAGTAGAAAATAATTAAGTCTTTGCTTTTACTGTGGTGATTTTTGTAGGAGGTGTTAAATATTGACCTAAAGCTTTGTAGTTTAATGTACTGAAACATATGACCAGTTAAAGTTTCCCTCTATGCTGTTTGGTGGGGTCATGTGTGTATAAAGCATGCTTGCTTTCTGTGCTACTTGGGTGCAGTGTCAACTTGCTCTCACAGTGAATGAACACACAGTTTCAGTCAAACTATAAAGTTTTATTTTGTTTCAGCTTCTATAGGCAAGGCTAGTTTAATTAAAAAAAAATTAATTGGGTTTTTCTGTGCTAAATACTTGAAATGTGTTAATCTGTTTTGGTGAGTCCCACAGTGAAGTAGGGTTTCTTTTGAAGTAGCTTTTTTTCATGTGAGTGGAGTGCCAGTCAAAGCACAGGGAACAAAATAATGGAGGAAAATCTGAAACAAATCTCATTTCAACTTCATTATAATCCAGATCTGTGAGTTGTGGCAACTTTTGCTTACGTCTTCTTCTAAAACGGAATTATCTGAAAGAATCTTTGTCTATGTGTATTTATTTAAGACTAACATTTACCTCCTTTTCAAAAGAAACTTTACAGAAGTTATAATTTTAATGTTTATTTTCAGACCTTAAAAAAATTTGAATTTCAGTGCTTTGTAAACTCTCTAACCTCAAAAATATTTTTGTATTCTTCAGGAGCTGAATAATGCAAACTTTGAGACGCATAATGTTGGTAGTTTGTACTTAAAGACTTCTGGCATTTCTCTGAAATTGTATCTGTCACTTCCAGTTTTAAGGGCATGGTTTTTAATGAGGATAGCTTATATCAGTAGTTAATAGTTACTTGTGTGTTAAGTACAGATGTAGCTTTACCCAGGGAAACTGACTTTAGAAAGTATTTGTTAAATTGGGATCTGGAGTAAAAGTAGTACAACAGTGAGAAGGGGCTCTTGGAAATATTTTCAACTTCACCAAAAATGTGATAATGTCTCATGAAGTCAGATGAGGACCTGAATTAAACAAAACTAACCCCCAAAATCCCTTTGAATCAAAGTTTGGCTGTGTTTTTCTATCTCTAAAAATGTTCTCTTGAAGTATTACTGTCAACAGTGGATATTTGGAGGTCTACTGTCAAAACTACAATGAGCAACCACACTCAGAGCCTAAAGAGTATTTTTGAAAACTTGTTCAAGCTTCACAATATGCATATTATGTTTTTGTGAGAATGAACAGAGTTAAAAAAAAAAAAAGCTGTTGCAGTTGGGTGAGGAGACATAATTTTGGGAATAAAAGACATGACCTTTTATGACACCACAAATGCTACAGTATTGAATTGCTTGGGCTTCATTCACCCTAGTCTGGAAAATGGAGTGTGTTGTCTGGAAGTGTAGGTTGCACAAGAAAGCTGTTGTAGAGGGTAACAGACCACTCTAAGATGGTATGCCTTACCATGGTGAAGGACAGTGTAGATGGGGAGGGGAAACAGTGCACTGAAGTATGAAAATGATCATTGTAAAGCTATTCTTGACTTCTGAGGTTTAAGGGTACTAAGTTCAAATGAAGAGCTGTTTTACCTGAATTTGTTAATATGTCTTTTATTGAAGCTTTGTGGAGGTGAAGACAATTAAAGCTTGACATTGAAGAGGTCTTATTTGTTCCTATCACTGCAGAAGCATGCACCAACTTGCAGAGATGTTGCTATACTGACTCCATGCCACTGCTCTGCTTTTGAGGGTTGCCTGTTTCATCTTATTCCTCTTAAAGTTAGTATTTGCATACAGTTTTCAAAAAAACCCTTCTATTTTCCTTATACAGCCTGCTGTTCTTCAGTCATGTTCAAATATATGGGGAAAATTGTAAGAGATTTGAGCTGTGGTGGAGGTCATGCAATAAGCTATGGTGTTAGTAAAAGGCACTGTGAGATGCAGCCTTCGGAGAAGAAAGTAGGAGTTTGAGGACATTACTTTGAACATGCTGAGTTAGCACTGTTGTTGGGAGGAGATGCAGTCCTGTCCAGCTGCCAGCGCGGAGGTTTCTTTTGGGAATTAGACTGGGGAACTAAACTACAGCAAAGTTATCTTAACTCTTCCTTTCTTTTTTTTTTTCTTGAGGTTATTTTAAGTTGAATTCATTCTCCAGTTTGCCTGACTATGCAGTTGTATAGATGGCTGTGCTAGCCCAAGGAAGAAGTTTGGCATGGGACTAAGTGGGCAGGAGCAGAGGAGGACAGGACAAGTCTCTGCAGCTGTACTGGCTTTATTCGGCTTGTAGTGTTTGTGACTACAAAGACCTCTTGTTCTTTTAACTGCTACTCCCATGAGAGCTATTTTTGTATAAAAAACCTGATAAAATATATTTGCCATGCTGGTCTTAAGTGTTTTGGAAAACATGCTTTTAATTACAAGCAAGTTTCTGCAGATGGTAGGGTACAGTGAATAACTGCTACACAGAATTGAACAATAGACTACTTCTGTCACCTCAAAACTAGCTGGCTGTGTCCTCCCTGAGAGCAGATACTAAGATAGGTGGACTTTGCCTCTGTGTTCTTGACGTGAAACTGTATTTGGTATCTGTTGCAGTAATTGTCATTTCTTTGGAATCTTCTACCTACCAGTGTTGTATCACTTCCCTCTTTTGCCAGCAGAGAGACCAGAAAATGACAAATGATTCTCCATTTGTGGAGGGAGGACGTCATATAAGAACTAGAGAGATGTTGCCCATCTATCGGGGTCTCTAACAGTTTTTTTTCTTGCTCTCTGAGCTTTTTTCCTAAAAGTTTGAATGGTGGGGAGCTTTCATTTTAAATCAGCAGTGACCCCTATTGCAGAAAGGCAGAACACTTGATTGTTTGCAGGAATCACTTCCTGCTCTATTAATCATTAGTCAGTCAGCAGCTGAAAAATAAAGGTGTCTTATAGAAATGCAAAGTGGCTTGGCTTTGCCTTAAAAACAAATGTGAGCTCACAGGGTTTCAACAGAGCATGTTTACAAGTTGATATATCATAAAGAATGTTAATTACTATATTAGTAGAGATTACTGTAGGATCAAAAAGAACTTTGTTCTAAAGTGAATGTAAGTATTTCAGGCTGCAGTAACATAATTTGAGTGGTTTTTGTCTTGTGCACACTTAGGAAAACTCTTCCTATGCGAACACATTGCAACTGTGGCTGCTAGGGGAAGAGTTAAAGAGGAGGTGGCTCCTTTGCATAAAGATTTCTTACCAGACGTCGAAGTATCCTCGAACAAATACTGTATATACTTACATTAATACTTGAGAAGTTGAATGCTCTCTCGAAGGTGATACAATCCATCCTTTTAGTGTTTTTCTGCACTTTACAACTCTGCAATTACAACTTTTTTTTAATAGATTGTTTCATTTGCTGATTGAAAGAATTGGAGATAATTTTTTTCCCGTGTGTTTATTTCTTTATCATGAAGCAGTACTTGTTGACTGCATGTTCTCGGGGTGGGGTGTCCCAGGGACCTGGTTTGTCGCGTTGCCGCGTACTGGGGTCGCACCTGGGAGCGCGGCCGGCAGTGTGGGGCACGGGAGCGGTGCAGGACCCTGGAGAGCGCTCGCCTGCCGCGGCTAGGGGGCTTGAGTGTCCCTGTCCCGGAAGGGTACTGGCCATCTCTCCCTGTACAATCCCTCTTCGATTTGGATTGCTTTCCTCATCTGTGTTCACCTCAGGCTTTAAACGAGTTCTTGTTCTCAGCAGGCAACTTAACTTGCCTCTATCTGTGTCAACTTTGCTGTGAATTGAATTTCGGTAGGTAAAGATATATAAAATACCATTTATGCTACCCAGTTGAATAGTATTCAGTTATACATTATATTCAACTAGCTGGCATAATTAAGTAGTACTTTTGAACACAAAAGCTCCTAAGTCCTTTTAAAAAATGCTTTTGAAAGGGTGGGAACCTACAAATTCGTTATTTGAATTCTGTATTCCTTTTACTGAAAGTATTACTGTATGCCTAGAAGGTTGTCTTGTAGTCCTTTTTCCTTCAGACTGAAGCTATTGACAAATTGACATTCAGGGGCTTATGTGGAAGATTCAACAGATGTGGCTTGTTAATATTTAACATAGTTCTTGTTTATTTGTAATGGTTTATCGATAAGAAAATGTGACTTAACAAAAGACAAACAACTTCTGTCAGCTTTTTTTAGACCTTCCTTACTCATACTAGCTTCTATGGAACATACTTTAAGCACTGTTTGGCTTTTTTGTCAAAGGGTGTTTTCTTCTCTGTGTGTATACAGAATACATTTGCAAGCTGGTTTTGCAAAGCTCAATGCAGCTGACAGTTGTTCTTTTTCCATCCTTTTCCCTGTGTGCTCTACATTAGTATTTGTTGTATGACTTTAAAGAGTTTGATCCTTGTCCCTTTTATTGGTAAAGGGAGGAACTGTGCTGCTTGTGTTGGTGCATGTGTTTTATTGCATAGTTTTATTGCAAATCTCTTTAAAAATATCTCAGGGGATTTTCAGCCTTCATTTGTCAGGGAGGGCTCCAATGAGACAGCAAGACTGCTGCGGCAAGCTGTCTTCCATGTGCTTATGTTCTCTTAAGTGCCACTTGTCCCTTGACCCTAGCGGCCATAGAAATTGGTGGCCTGTGTTCTGTTTTTTCCCTAAAAGTATCCCATGAAACTTTTCATCCCATGATGAAATCTCTGTCTACAAATTCCAAACAGGACAAGAAAAAACAATGACAAAAAATATCCTTACTTTCTGCAAGAATAGGGAAGTCAGAGTAATGCAAGACATTCTTGGCAGCACAAAAAGAATTAAACAGTCCATACTGAGATGAAAATGTGATGTTAAACTGTAGAACAGTGGTGCTTGAAGAAGACTTGCTGATAGAACATGGCTGAATGACTCAAAAGTCAAGAAATACCCCAAAGGATTTGCAAATACCTCCTAAAAAGAGGCACAGGCCCCTAAAATGCTATTGCTCAGTGAAATAGCTGATTTGCAGCAAAACCACTCAGGGTTTATTGTTGTTGGGTTTTGCTTTTTCTAAGTTCTGAATTTCTAGCTGCCTGCATACTGAACAGATGTAATGCTGAATTTCTACTCTTTGTTTTTTTTCTCCACTTGGCTAACATGTATTACTAAAGGCTGATGCTCTTGTTTTCTCTTACATGCCTCAAAGCAATCATCATTTCTTAAAGAAATACCCTTGTTCTCTTTGTTAGTGTTGTTCTCAAATAAGTTGTTGTGCCTGGGAGACTTGTGGATATGATTTCCTATGTTTACAGGATAATTCAGAGAAAATTGCGTAGGCTAACATCGGGGTAACTGATTTGCAGTACGTTCATGTATTAGGACACTGAATATTTTCATTGGTGCCTTGTGGGCCATAGTAAAATTTCTCCTTGAAAAGTTTTGGCAAAAAAAGTCTTCTAAGCAGGCAGAATAATTTTGATTATCAAGTGGTGTTAAAAATAAAATTAAATATTCTTCGAGCTCTTTGCCTCAGGTTTGGCTGTGCTTTACTGAACCACATATTAAATTTAAAACAGATGTCATTTGTTATTATAATCCCTAAAATGCTCAGTGAAGATGTTGAACATAAAATAATTTTAAATAGATGGTTTGAATTACAAAAGCCACTTTGGTGGAAGAGCAAGTGGAAATACTGTAGTTGCAGTTTCACTCTCTGGCAGATCATGCTATGCCTCAATAGAGAAAGAAAATGAAATTTTGGAAAGGAATAAAAGGGACTTTATCATTATCCCACTTCTAGTCATAGTATGATTATACAGTGAAGTCAAGATGAGGATTTGGGGTTTCCTGTGTTTAAGTAGTGTGTAAAGATATGAGAGAGAGTTACTCTGAGACTGGCTGTTAAGTCTCTTGTATAAATTAATTTTTGCAGTCAATA
>NW_010546169.1:0-2434 GCF_000687285.1 Phaethon lepturus | reverse complement strand
CAGGAATGACTTGACTGCATTTCTTGCCTAGTATAACTCTTTCAAAATCTAAATTAGTGAAAGAATAGGGTGAGGACTGCTGGTAACATCTTAGATGATGAATAAATGCCATATCATGCAAAATGCTGTCAGTTAGACCACACAACTCCCTGCCCTAAGCAAAAGGATCATTTTATATGTACAGACAAATTGTACGGTCACCACTTTGACAGTTTAAATTACAAAATACACAATGGTGTTTAGCTGAAAAATGTATTAACCAGCCAGAACCATAGCAGACATTCCTGTCTATTCCTTTTTTATGTAAAAGATACTTACCAAGGCCATTGATGCTTATGAAAATGCATTTCCAATGGATTGTTTTCACCTTTACCAACGGACTTGACAGTGTTAGTGAAGCATGGTCCCTCTAAAAGAAATGACTAATGTATCTTCAGTTTCCTGTCTTGACACTTTATTATCTTTAAAAAAATATTCCTTGTCACGGGGGCATATTCCATGTAGTATTTTGTGTATGTTTTATTGCCTATTTGAAGAAAGAAAAATATAAAAGGGGAATGTTACGTTTCTCATGAAGAACTATATTGTATTGCTGTACAAATATGGTTTTCTTTGCCTTATAAATAATGCTGTGATACTATAACTTCAGAGGAATGCAGCATAGATGTTGATTACTTTGGGGAAATGAGGGCTGCACTTACCTAATTCTGTCAGCCTTCCTGTTAAGCACTGAGGGACCTGATGCAACCTGGGGCTATGGATGTTGGTTCTGTGGCATGAGTCAAAAAAAAAAAAAAGTGTTGTCAGCAAGTTATGGATCAACTTGAGAAGAGGGAAGAGCTTGTGTGAAATAAACTGCCTGCTTTTTGTCTCTGATGGTTGGGTTTAGGTGGTTCATTGCAGCTGTCTTGCTCCCCTGCCATCATCACAGTCTGGCTGTTTTAGTCCTTGCACTGACATCACTGTTGGCGAGGAGCTTGCAGCTAACAGCAGTATTTTTTTCTGTTGTGTTGATAGGTGTGAGTACAAAGAAAGAGAAGGTCTCTTCACCCCATCTACCACTAGCTGGTAGCTGAACTTTCTCTCTGAGGATTCTAGAAAAACTCTTCCCTAATCTGTGTAAATCACTTTATTCTGGAAAAATAATTAATTGGGATCAGGAGGTCCTTGCTGCTTTTCTTTCTTTAATCTCCTAGACTTTAAGAAAGGTGTCTGCTGGTTCTGCCTTGTCTTTCAGAATGATTGCTCCCTTGCATCTGCTTACACTCTTCTCTGCTCGTGTACAACATCCAAGAAAGTCAGAATATCTGAAGTCCGCTGAAAGCTCTGGCATAGCCAGGGCAG
Organism: Phaethon lepturus; assembly: GCF_000687285.1. Taxonomy (NCBI): domain Eukaryota; kingdom Metazoa; phylum Chordata; class Aves; order Phaethontiformes; family Phaethontidae; genus Phaethon; species Phaethon lepturus. The sequence continues at coordinate 1,090 of NW_010546169.1, read as the reverse complement.
TGCTAATTTTCTACTTGCTCTGTTCATGTGGACAGCTCATGTTAAACAGGCAGTGAGTAGCTTGGTGGATCTTCAGTACTTTTCTGTTAAGGATCTGAAAAGGGCCTTTACTTAAGAAGCCACTCTAGCTTTGTGTTGTTGGCTCCAAATTGTTTGAACAAAAAATACCTTATTGGGATAGTTTAAATTCTGACATACTGGAGATTGAACAGTATCATTATTGGCTCTATTTAGTTTAGGAAGTGACAGAAGAAGAAAAAGTAAGAAATAAAAGAATAAATCTGAGTCTGATACATGGTTTACTAGTTCGAATGAGTCTGCAGGAGAGGTGAATTGATTACCTCAACTGTATTATAACAAGTCATGTTTGGATGGACAGTAAGAAATGGCATGTGGCAAATAGGTTGCAACATGCTCCTCTTAGTCTATTATCTACAAAACTAGAAACTTCTTTCTGTTCTTTTGGTGTGATAGGCAATGGCTTAACAGAATTAAGTAGAATAATACCGTTAGGATTTGGGCAAAGCTCTCATTTTGCCTTGTGAAAATAAGGACTGTGGGAGGTAGCATACCCAGTCACCTGCTAGGGGATTTCCCTGGAAGATAACAGAGGACACAAAAATACTGAGATACGGGCACCAAACAGGAGGAGCTGGAAGCCATTGTGCAGCGGGACAGCTATGATGTAGTTGCCATCACAGAAACATGGTGGGATGCTTCTCATGACTGGAGTGCTGCAATGGATGGCTATAAGCTCTTCTGAAGGAATAGGCAAGGAAGGAGAGGTGGTGGGGTGGCTCGGTACGTTAGGGAGTGTTTTGATTGCATAGAAATCAATGATTGTGATCGGAAGACCAAGTAGAGTGCTTATGGGTAAGGATGAGGGGAGAAGCAAACAAGTCTGTTACAGACCACCCAACCAGGATGAAGAGCTAGATGAAACATTCTATAAGTGACTGGCAGAAGTCTCGCATTCCCTGGCCCTTGTTCTTGTGGGGGACTTCAATCTGCCGGACATCCGCTGGAAGTATAACATGGCAGAGAGGAAACAATCTCTGAGAGGTTACTGGAGTGTGTGGAGGATAAATTC
>NW_010546168.1:0-209 GCF_000687285.1 Phaethon lepturus | reverse complement strand
TGCAGGGCCAGCCCCCCCCCGGCTCCCCCCCGCGGCACCCGTGGGGCCAGCATCCATCCAGGGACCACCCATGGCACCCCCGGGGTCAGCACCCATGGCACCCATCCAGGTGCCACCCATGGTCCTCCAGGACCAGCACCCACCCGGATCCCCCCCGCGGCACCCGTGGGGCCAGCATCCATCCAGGGACCACCCATGGCACCCCCGGG
>NW_010546166.1:7369-17472 GCF_000687285.1 Phaethon lepturus | reverse complement strand
TAGCGATAGGACGAGAGGAAATGGCCTCAGGATGCCATGGGGCAGGGGAGGTTTAGATTGGATATTAGGAAAAATTTCTTCACTGAGAGAGTGGTCAGGCATTGGAACAGGCTGCCCAGGGAGGGGGTGGAGTCGCCATCTCTGGAAGTGTTCAAAAAACATGTGGATGTGGCGCTTCAGGACACGGTTTAGGGAACATGGTGGCGCTGGATTAGTGGTTGGACCTGATGATCTTGAAGGTGCTTTCCAACCTAGCGATTCTGTGATTCTGTGATTCTGTGAACTTAAATACACAATGCAATTACAGCATATATAAATATCGATTGTTTAAGCAGCACTTGGTAAAGGGTCTTAAACAAAGCACACGCCTTCCGTGTAACCGCCTTTATGAATATGAGAATTCGATATACTGTTGTACATTGATTACTGCGTTAGCTATGAGACACGCATGGCGCTCTGCTAACCCTCGATGTAAAAGCATATGCTAATACTTTCTCTGACAACAACTGCTTAAGCGATACACATCATAGTTTGTTCAATTAAACACTAGATAACTGTAAAAGCTCCTTAACCTATAACCCTCTAATACTTCCTGGTGGACTAGAAGAAGCATTTAATAATGTTAACTTCACAGCTGAATTGTGCAGGCTGAAATCCAGACAGGATCAATTTTCAATCCCAGTATGGTGGTTTACACTTCAGAACACTGAGAAGAAGTGAGATCTAAGACCTGAATTTTAAGGCTAGACTGGATGTATCATATCGGAAAACATTTCATCTTCGCGAGGGCAGAGTTCAACAACACCCACAGGACTGAAAGAGCGACTGCCCTGACCCCAGATGCTCTGCAATTTACTCGAATGATCAGGATCCTTCCACAGAAGAACTGAGAATTAGGTTCATGTTCCTACTCCAGGTCACAAAGAGGTGGGATTTGAGCCTGAGCAGATATGAGTAGGGAAGAGCAACCTCGCTGTTTTCTCCTTGTTTATCTTCCTGAGCAAGAACTAATCTGATTTTTAGCTGGATCTTCAGCCTACCCTCAGGTCCTGAGGGGAAGGAAGCATGGCCGTAGCTGTGGCTGGCACCACAGCATTTCCTGCAGGACGTCTTAGGTGGCCCGTGCTCACCAGATCTGGTCTCCGAGGAACTTGCCCTAGGGACATAGATCCTGGCACGCACCAGGCAGCCTAACGCTGTGCCACGTCCCTCCCCTGGATTCAGCCCCACATCCTCAGTCTGTCCGTAGAGTATCTACCCTCAGTGGAGATGGATTTGTCAGTGGAGCTGGCATTTGACATGATTTTCAAACTCCAGCTTGAAATCTCTCCATTGCTACTACAGCAGCACAATATGAATTCTGGTCGTACACCCTCCATTATCCACAGCTACCTTTTATGCACTTTTCTCTTAAACTTGCTGAATCTGTTCCTTCCCATTGAAAAGACAAATTTCAGACAACTAAGAAGATAATTTGCTGTCGTAATATGGCCATGAGCCTTACAACACCGTGGAGTTTCTGAGAGCTAGGCTCGTCTCCTTTCTATCTGTTTTGGTTTCACTAGCGTTGCAGTAGGCATCACCTCCAACCTGTTCTGTTTACTGCAAGCAGAATAAGCCATTTTTCATGGATTTTCCTCAGCTTCTGAGTAAGAAGGCCAATGTTGTTGACTGTATTTAGAAATAACTGAAATCACAGAAACCAAGAACAGGAAAAATGCATTAAGTAAAAATAACTGCTTACAAGAGGAGGGAACATATTGGACAAATTGCACGGAAATAGTAAATTGGGCAGAAATTCCACTGGAACAGGACAAAGCTCTTTATGAATAGGACTCTCTAGCTTCTAACCAAATTCTTTCCAACAAACCCAGGCCCTCAAAGTATAGAAATGTAACTAATTCTGGCCATTTTTCATTAACTTATTCTGTCATTTAGAGAATACAGATGACTGCTGTTTACTCATGACTGCTAGGACAGTTTTGTTAACTCTCAGCGTCTATGAATTTTTTATCATTTCTGCAATAATGACGTTTGTGACTCACAGAAACTGAACAGGCTTTCAGAGTAGCCACATCATTCAAACTAGAGAAAGTCATTATTTTTTTGGCAAAAATACCCAATACATTTTAGGCTGGATATGCTGGTGCAATGTTTCACAGGGAGCTGTAGTGCAGGTACCTCAATTTCCAGACGCCCTTGCCAGACCGCATCTCCCGGCTCACACTGTTAATGGGAAGAAGGTGAGGGGGCAGGGTGTATGGTGGGAATTTCCCCATAATGCGTCATGGTTCATGTAGTCTACTCAAGAAACTCTCATGTACGCTAAGAAGTAAGACATGGGGCAACCAAACCAGAATGACTGTGAAACAGATTTTTTCTGGCTGAAAAAAGCTTATTGTTGATTTTTTTTTTGAAGCATTATCTATTTATTTAGTTTTAACTTCATATGTTTTCCCCATCCTTGAAAACCAAGGTGTGTCACCAGAACTAGAAACTCAGAAAATATTCTACATGTCTTACCTGGAGTAGCCACAGGAGCGGCAATACAAGTTTCCACATGTTACCCTCACTTTCTCTATTTCTAGCAGTTCTTAATCAGCTTACAATGTACTTTTTCTAAAGGCTATGATTTTCTAAATTACACTTATAGATCCTACAAGATATTAAAAAAACTCTGAGAACAAACTGTTCCTTGCATGTTTTGTTTGTTGACATCTTCCCCAAAGAAACAGTGGGTGTCTTTTTTCTTTTTATTTCCTTTCAACACTGATAGTTTGTCTATTAAAATCAGATCAGCGATTACGACTCATTTCGCACACACTGCGAAAAAGCTGTCAGCTGGTTGCTGCCGATCGTAGTTGGATTTCCAGTAGTACACTACTGTACGACGCAGTAACTCAGTGTGTTGTAATTAAATCCCAGAATGATTTGGTCTTTCTCTGTCACTTGTAGTTTTAGCTGAAGTGGGAACCTGCCTGCTGCAAAACCGGCTAAAGAAGCTCTTTTTCATTCGGAAAAAGGGGGAGTCAAAAAATCTTGTAAAACTCTTTTAGAGCGGTCCAGGGGATGGACAGCACTCACTTCTGCACCCTTCTGGGGACCCCCCGCGGGCTCCTGAAGCCCCAGGGCAGACACGCAAGGCAGAGCAAACACGTGCGGGGATGCTCGCCCCCAGGCAGGCGCTGGGGCAGGAGCATCCCCGGGACAGCATGGATGGGGAGCACAAGGAGCAACAGCAAACGGGGGAGTTAACCTAATTGGAGCACTAATGATGGTCCCGCGGGGCCGACCCCAGCACCCGGGTGCCTGGCGCTGCAGATTTAGGGACAGCTCGGAGGGAAGAGCCTCCTCCTCACATCTGTTTCCGTGCGGTGATCCCACGGCAATAAAGCTGAAGCTCCGGCAAATGTCGTAGCTCATCTTGCTGAATCGGGCTGCAGTGCCTGACAAAGCTGGGGGGAGCCTCCACCAGGCTCAGTGGGAGCTTTCAATTAAGATGGCAATAGTTCTCAGTTTTATATTTCTAATTAATGTAATGCTTCTGAACGGTGTCAGGCAGACATCAAAGCTCTGGGCTTACTGTGACAGCAGACGCCATAAAGGGAAATTGTTTCCATTGTCATTAGCCATGGCTATCTGGCCTTCTCAGGATGGCTTGTTAAATATAGAGCTTCAAATATGAACCTGAGCCAATGCAAACAAAACATGAAATGTTGATTGCCTTTGGGAATTTCCCTGATCCTTCATTTCTTTAAACAAACAAAAAGGGAGAGATTTTTGGGGTTTTCACTTTGTGGGACTTCTCCTTTTTTAAGCCTGTGTTAAAATCTGATCTTATTCTTTGCAACTCATCATCCCATGATTTTCACAAAGATGACCTAGCAACAACAGGAAGAGAAAAAAACCAATCAACTAACATCACTGGGAGCCACCTCTCAAAAATTTTCTGGTCTGTGCTAGGATCATCCCAGAGCTCCCTGCATATCCACATGAGACGTTGTGTAGATACAGACGTTTGCCCATTGCTTATTCATGTGCGGTAATACAAGGTGTATTTTTGCTTAAACTGTGCTGAAGTTGGTAAAGTTACAGAACATGATAACTGCTGCATTCTGCTTTAACAGAATAAGCAGCAGAGATAAAAAAATAATTAAGGAATTTGATGAATCATGAAACTAACTCATTCTTTTACTTGATTTTCCCCCGATACAGGCATTGTTTTGTCTCAGTAGGGTTGAGTTGGAATAGATTTGTAAAAAAAAACAAGAGAAAAGGAGCTTTGAAAGGAACATAATACCTCTGTAGGTTTTTAAGAGTAAATCTCACATAGAGAGTCTTACTGATTTCAGAGGGAAACATCCCTCCTTGCTTCTCAGAAAGACAGAGGTCGTCTTTATCTTCAAGAACAAAATTAAGGTAGAAAACTTGTCCATTTTGGAGGCCTCCCACACACCGAGCTCCATAATCACACTCGCAGAGTGGTGCATCATGATGCATTATTCATCAAATACATTTCTTCAGATGATGTCATATATGTCTCCCTAAAGGGCCACATTATTTAATAAAGGATTTTTATTTTCTATTGGGAGGCTGCATGAGGATGTAGAGAAGTTTTACTGGCCTTCTGAGCCTTGTAAAAAAGTACAGCTTTTTTCAGACAATCCTTCTGATCCATCTGGGAGGCCTCTGTATATGTTACTGGGTAGAAATATTGGCTTGCTTACCAAACCTGATACAAGCATTATGCAATAAACACAATAGAATACATGCATATTATATATAACTATAATAATTAATGTACAAAATAAAACACGAGTACACTGCAGAGTTATGTTTCATAAATTAATATATATATTACACTGAACCCACACAGAATATCAAGAAAATCTGTTTCTGCTGCATACAAAACAGACATTTGAACGTGTGAAGCAAATAGGAAACATGTTTCCCAGTAAATTTAGAGGCCATATTTCATGAAGATCTCCATATGTCATCTTAATTCATCTCATGTTTCTGTGATCATTTGCATTTCTGCTCTCTTCTTTTTTGTCTCAGAACTGGTACAAGTTATGTTGTTTGTAGAGCCAGAGTCAAGACCAATCTGCTGTCTCTCCACATATCCTTAGTAAAGTTTTCAAGCTGTTTTGCTTCCCAACTCTTGGTTTGTGATTGCTATCCTCTTTTGGAGAGAAAGACATGCGGAAAAGGAAAATTAAATGGGAAAGTGGTTTAGCCCCTGTGCAGAGATTCATGCACTATATTTAGCATTAATTGACGGTATTTAGATAAGGGACCAGTGCACAAAAACCCAAACAAACTGCCCTCTAGCCTAACTGCTGAAGGGCCAAGATCAGGAGGCATATAGCCTCTGGGTGACTACGCAGCTGTAGCATATGTCCTATATACTAAAAGTACCTGTACTCTGGTCTTCACCCGATGTCTAGAAACCGTGTTACGTTTGGTCATGAGGTAAGTAAGTTTGTTCCTCAGTGCTCTAAGAAACCAAGAACAATTCCCTATGCTTTAGGTCATGTTTTTTTTAGTTAAAATTCAGCATTTAAACAGAAAAATACAGCAACTATCCTTTAGGAGACATTTTGTCTTCCAGGTAATTCAGGGACAAAGAATATTTCCTTAATATTTTAATTAAAAAGCTTTCTTTAACTAGCAAATCAATACAAGTTTTGGAAATCTTATGCAGAGTAAGCCTGTCTGCAGTTTTCATTAATCAGCACCAGTATGGAGCTACCGGTGGGCACAAATTAACTGAGTTTTTCTCACTGCTTCTGCCTCTTCGCTATGAGCAAACTTGGAAATAACCGATACTACATTTTCTAATGACGTCTACAATTTTCTGTGGTCATTAGCACACGGGATGATGTCTACCAAGAATTCTTTTTATGTGGGAAGCTATAAACTGCTCTCCAAGGAAAAAGCATCCTTTCTGTCTTGGTTGAGGGTAGCAGCAAAGAAAATATCTGGTGCCCAGAAGCAGCGGACTTTCAGTGACAGCAATAATGGGCAGCTGAAGAAGCACCCACCACCTATTTATCCTGCAAATGCAGGAGTGCTTTCTTACAAGATGCTCACTATCTTGTCATTGCAGTAGAGATTCATGCACTATTTTTTTTTTGTCCTCCCCCTTACAATCCTTTCACGATGTACCACCAATAACGTTATTATTATTGCCATTATTGTTATTCTTCACAGCAAAGAGAAATAGGATGAGCTGACAAGTAAACCTGAACATCTATTATGGTTTCTCTCCTTGCGGAGACTTCCTTTCTCCATCCTTGAGTGAAAGTGCACATTGCTGCTCCACTTCGGACTGTGACAGTGTGTTTTCTTCCCCTGGTTACCCCTCAAAATGGTTGCAATACGTGAGCGGGCCATACTGTTGCTGCTTTGGAAATACCACCACTTCATCGTCTGTAAACAAACCGGATGAAACTTGCCCGAAACACAACACAACACGATAAACTGCTGTTTGGTACTTTCAGAGAAACAGTTGTGTGCTGCAGCACTAGGAGAGAGGTAACTCTAAGGGTATTTCTTCAGCATCAGGTCCTTAGCTATAATATATTTACCGGTGAGCGTTACTTTTTCAAGTCTCAGAGTCAGAGGAGGTCGATACCAGTAGCAACAGCAAAACACAGAAGCGGGGCAATCCGGAGAAGATAATGTAAAATAAATAAATAAAAACAAATAATGTATGCACCATGCACCACGCACCACGTCTTTCCTCGGTTCCTTTGTATTGCCTCTGGCTCAGGTCCATCCAGAGGAGTCTAAGTGTTGGGTAATGTCTCATTGGATACATTGCAAATAGGCTTCCCTCCTGCCAGACCTGGTGCTAACACAAGGCACATAATGAAGAAAACTCACTTGACTGAGGTGATCAACCTGAAACCTGCTTCTAAAACAATGATTTAAATGAGAACATGAAACAACATGATGGGGTTCTGTTCCTGAAGACTTTCCATGCAGAAAGTGGGAAGGTGCAAGTCTAACCTATTGCTGTTGCAGTTTTAAGATTACAATCTTGTGGTCTCCTTGGGATGTCATAATATGCTTTGAACTTTGAGTCAAGCTATTTCCATATTCATTTGCTTACTTCCACAAGGACAGACACCAATAAGACAATACACTACAAATCATTTTGTTTTAAGTTACTGAAGCAGGGGGAAGGAAAAGGGGGAGAAGAAAGAGGGAGGGGGAAGGGAGAGAATATTTGGTCTGTTCTTAATTAAAACCAGCTGATGACATACAATGATTTGTCTGAAGCACTTCTGAGCTGTACCCATTTCTGTTTACACTTGACAGCTGTACATTCTTTCCTGCCTGTATTGTTTGAACTATGGCCAATGGTACAATCATTAAATCTTTGATAGTGTTTTTTAAATACAAAATTGACCTTTTTCTTTGAGACAAAAAGAGAGGTAAGGAAGGAACGCTATGCTAGATTAGAGAGGTTTGGATTTACTAGGTTGTACACCCTGTATTGCAAAATAGTGCCTCTGGTCATTTTTGGACTGGCTGTTAAGAAGTTTTTTTTCATGTTCTTCACATCTGCTTACAAAAAGAAATCATCATCTTGTGACCCTTTCCTCCCAGAAGATGCCTGTTTTGGGTAGAGAATAAAGCAGAACATCCATGATTACTGAGTGTAATTCTGCATCGTGAAGGGGACGCACAGGGTCTCACTGGACTAGGAGAGGTTTTTGCTATGAACAGAAAGATTCAGGGAAAAAAATCAAAACAGTTAAATATGAGATATCTGAAACCAGCTATCAGACTGTCACAAACTGAGAAGCTGGAAAGCAAGTCTTGGTCAAAGCCAAACTTTTCCTAAACGCTCCATAGGTTCTCTCTCTGAATCCAGTCTGCAGCCTCCAAAATCGACGGCTCATTACAAATGGAAATGCTTACCTAAAAAGGAGAGAGAAAGAACATTAGCATACGCCTTATCCCTTAAGTTTGAACTAAACCACAGAGCTGATTCGATCCAGATATCGCCAGCTGTCCCCTGAACTTGCCTGAAGCATGTTTTGTTACCAGCTTTGGCAGAGGCAGAGGGTCAGACGACTCCGTGTTACTAACCGGGGCTGGACTGCTCCTTGCTGAGCTGAGACACCAGAGATGCATTTTGTTTTATAGACTGGAGATTAGTCTAAAATCACACAGAGAGTAAACAGGAAGGATATATTTAGCTTCTGCAGTTAGTAGGAGTGGGAAATCTTTACTTTACTTTACTTTACTTTACTTTACTTTACATTTTACTTTACTTTACTTTACTTTACTTTAAAGTCCTGCAGTTGTCTTTAAAAATTTACACAGCCCTCATGATTGCCCCCGAGCTCCCGGGGGCTGGAGGGGATGTCTAAGTCCTGCCCACGCTGCAGCGGTACCTACTACTCCGCTACTTGTCCTATCTTATGTGGAGATTGCCCTGCGTTACCACGTCTGGTTTATTTGTTAATTTAAACGTGTCATGAAAAAGAAACTAAATTCATTAGCCAGGTTGTGGCAGCACTTAACTGTCCTTAACTGAGGTTAAAGACGGGGACAAAAGGAGATACAGCTCCTGCTTTGAACATCTGAGTGCCCTCCTCCTCTTACCTTTCAACATCCAAGCTTTCTGAGAAGAGAGACTGCCAAAGATACGAAAAAACACATTGCACAACACCGAATGCACTCAAGCAATGTCACAGCAATGCTGGGAAGGCACCGAGTGAGAGCAGAACAGAATTCCTGCCCCACAGACTTTCATGTGAGATTTTCAAAACTGCCCAGCTTTGGTCTAACTGAAGTCAATTGGAGTTTTTCCCTACTTTACTTTCAGTATTAGACCAAGGACAAAATGTCAAAAAAATTCACTCACACTTTAAACTATTAAACTTTTTCAATTATTCAATCAGCTTGAGATCTCAGTGAGGACAAATGTGATTTCAACTCCTGGTATCTTGCCCTAGCATTATAATTAAAAGTTTGCCAATTTTAATGGCTCTTCTATTTTCCTCTCATTTTCCTCAGAGCCTCAAAAAGCGCCCGGGGAAGATGCCTTTTCTCAGAAGTCACAGGCATCAGATGGACCAACTGACAGAATAAATGTTCCAAAAAGACACAAAAGCAATGGCTACATCAGGCACAGCTGAAGACTAGCAGTCGTCATTTCTCAAGCTGTTTGGAGATGTTAAATCCAAGTTGTGGGATGCTGGTGTGCCACCCATTGCTGGTCCACACAAGGAAACTGGCCCAATGACCCCCAGGTACATATCTTCACCTTCATTTCTGCCAGGGGTACAACATCCCTACAAGCAGGAAAGGAGAAGCCTTCCACGTCTACCTATAAGCCTCCAGTCTTCTCTGACACTTAGATAGCTCCTGTATGTCTGACCCTGGGCAGGACCCTGGAAAGACTCCCACTCACTTCCACACAGCAGATTCAGACTCACGTTTCTAGCTCTCTGAAGGACACTTCTGGGGCAGACTAGGGATGAAACATCTGGCAGGCTCCACATTTGCTGTAATAGTGATTATTTAGACGCTGCACTAGGACTGGGATTAGCAAGACAGCCTTGTAGAAAGCTCTCTCATTGCCCCATCTCAACAACTGTCTCTCCACTCCCACCCCACTGTCTGGTTCTTTTTGGTCTTTGCTTTCTGCATCACTTTGCAGTTTAGATGCATTACTCTCTCACTCAGTAGCCACACCTTATGGTCCTTTCCTGGGGCTTTGAGAGGAGAGAGAGGAGCTTTTGCTGTAAAGAGTCTAGCCTTGTGCTTTGAATCACTTTGTTTTCTTGCAGGGACCTGTTCAACTCTGTTCATTACAAGTTCCAAGCACGGTTATCTTCTAACTACATTGTGATCATTCTTGACTGGTACAGGAGCTCCAGGGACTATCACCACAGGACCATGGGAATACAAATAAATCAGTATCGTTGAGAAGGATAAAGGGGAGAGAATGTTTTTCACAGCTCCGCCTTTGAGAGGACTAGACTCTGTAAGTGTGCCTGCTGGCAGCAGTGACATCCGACTTTATGGTTTCTCATCCATCTACCGTGTCCCTTCTAGTTTGGTTTCAGCTTCACCGATTC
>NW_010546166.1:6871-7338 GCF_000687285.1 Phaethon lepturus | reverse complement strand
AGCAGGAATACCAGCATATTTTAGAACTGAATCACAACAGAGCTGTTCTGTTTGGTCACACTGGTGAGGATACTTCAGTTACCTGCACACGTGTAAAACCTACTGATTAGGGTCATCTGTCTGTGCCGCCTTACTGGGAGTTGAAGCAGTTCAGATACTTCATGGATTAACACTAATTTAGAACTGCTCAGAACTGGGCAATGTCATGAAACACAAAACCAAGGTCAACAAACAACACACGGCCATACTGCCGTCAGGCAGCATATGCCACCCCAGCTGGGATCCTCAGCCATGTAAGGGAGTGTGGATTTATACCACAGTTATGCCCTGAGCAGGTGGACCTGATGAGCAGTGAGATGAGTCAACCCATGGGGGGTTCAAGGGGATTCCCTGCATAGCACTGAATCACCGATCACCAATTCTGTGAAACAATTTCCACAGCAAACGATTGGGAACAAACAGTTAAA
>NW_010546166.1:3406-6840 GCF_000687285.1 Phaethon lepturus | reverse complement strand
TCAGCAGCAATCTCTTGGGGCACTGCTGAGTCACACTCTGGACTTGGAGGGAAAAAGCGGACGTCACAGCTGGATGCGTTCAGCCAGGAAAGAAATCAAAGACGTGATCAGTTCCCAGCTCATGATATTTATTTGTAGTTCATTATTGTATTTATATTCTTCCCTGTGAAGAGCGTACAACAATCAGCAAGGCTGGCCTTTTGGGGAAGCGCTTATCGGCACCTCTAATGGAACACAAATGTACAGGACCCTCGTTAGCGGGCAGGGAAACGAGGCCTGATGAGAAGCCCTTGCGGGAGGCGAGCTGCACGACTAATACTGCATCGCTTCCCCGGGCGGTCGTACTGTGATGGCAGCAGAATCTGAACCCCTGCTTCTGCTCAGACTGATCAAAGTATGTTTTTATACACAGAGACGGACACAGACACATATACGAATATGTATATGTATACGTATACATATATTTATATCACAAATGCATGTCTTAAAACAACTCAGCTGGGGCAGTTTCCTGCAGTTTATGCGCAAGGAGGGTGAAGACAAGGAGAGAAACATGCGAAAGAAGAGCTAATGGCACAGGGTGTCCCCCGCCAGGGAAGAGGCAGCCGAGGCGAGGAGGGCAGCAGGGGAACTCATGCCGGCCAGCCTCAGGCTCCTCACTTACATACCTCCGCTTTGCAGGGATCACTCAGGATGGGTTTCAACGCAGGGCTTGCGGGGAATGGGTTTAGTAAAAAGGCAGCTATCAGCACAGGGAGGTGTTGCCTAGGCCCAGGTCTAGCATCCTTAGTTGACTGTGTGTTTATGCATTAAACACCGGCTTCACCAACACATGGATCCCAAGGATCAAAGACCGGATGGGCAAACTCAGCCTAAACAGGTTAACTAAGGGGATTTGCCCTTTTTTTCCTACAGCCTGACAATACTTGTAAAGACTGCCACATCAATAAACTCGCATTAGGCTACACTGAACTACACAATTCAAAACAGAGATGTGTCTTATTCTGTTTAACTATTATTAAATCAGCTCCCTCAACTTCTTTACGGCTATGCCAGTTTACACCAGCCGAGGATGTGGTGTTAGCTCTCTAGGAAGCTGCTCACTCCTAAGTGCAAACACATTGCCTGCTAAGAGTTCACAAGCTGAGGCAAAAACTCACCCAGGGTTCCTATGATCTGCTGCTGCTGTTCAGCCTGAAGAACCAAGGTATTAAACATGTAATATGAAGAAATAAAAGCGTGCATATTTTTAGCTAAGCTAGATTTCCATGTCCCTTGCTTTTAGGAGTGTTATATCAACACCTGTTAGTTTTGCTCTAGTCATCATTTCCAGCAGAAACTTATTGTTTCAGGGGGTTTATAACTCATAAAACTTTTACAAGTGAGACAAAACGTGCTTTAGGAAAAAGCTGATCTTTCAGGTCTCGGCACTGGAATGTATTTTTATATGCAACAAATGTAAAAGAAAATAATGCCTGTAATGGCTTTTATTATATTTAGAGAAAGGAAGAACTGAAAATATAATCGGAAATCAAATAATTTAACCATTAATTTTACACAAAGAGTCTGGGCAACCCTCACAAAATATCTGTCAATAGACAGCAAATAAAAAGGAACCCAGACAGTGGGAGAATTCTCATCCTTCACTTCCAAAAAGCACTTAAGCACATACTTAAGTCCATCCTTGCTGCAAAAGACATTTGAGCATGTATGTAAACCCTTCTTGCAAAAGGATTGCTTTCCTCAGTGCCCGCTGTGAACCCAGGAGTCGTCCCACTCAACTCATTACTAATGCTCTCGAAATTACTCATGGGCATAAATATTTGCGCGGATGGGGCCTCAGTGAGGAGCTATGTCTATGTGAGGAATCATGGCCAAACTATGCCATTCTAAAGAAAAATGCTCCCAGACTTGCTGTCTCCACCGGAGAGCTGTTGCCAACTCGGCGCAGAGTGGCTGCCTCTGCCCGGATGGCAGGAGCCAAGTGCGTGCCCCGTGACAGCAGGCCACGTCTCTGAGGGGTGAGTGCCGTCTCCCGGGAATGCGTCTCCAGATGAATCCTGGGAAGAAAAAGGCACTTCCATGGTTGACAACTGCTTGCAGACAAACAACAGCTTCTTTAGAAGTGCTCTATCCCTGTTTACAAACAGCCGACTGAGGTTCTCTGCGGCTGTTTGCAGCACACAAGCCTGACCCAAAAAACTGCAAAGGTCCTCTACAAACTGCCATCTCAGCCACCTTGGGGGTACAGGGGATGAACGAATGTCACTCGACTCAAATTGTCAGTGAGCCAGAAAGGTTTTCCAGTGAAACCTGTCACCATTCTGACACCAGCCAGAGTTAGCCACCCTTCCAGAGGTTGGTACCCTCTCAGTGTCCGCCTGCTGCTGAGACGCCCTTTGGTGGGACACCAACAGTATCTGCTGTGGAAATGAAAGGAAGACTTCATGATTTCACTGAAGCTCAATGGCATATTATACTCATCAAAGGCCCCTGAGCTCAAACAGTCCCAGCTTACTCCCACATTTAAATACCCTGGGCCAAAGTCACCTTAAATCTGGCAGGTTTGGGGCTCACTTTGCATGAAAAAATAATTTGTTCCTCACTATGTGCACGGTCTTGTCATACAGACACACTTCTTGGGATGCAGCCAGTGTTGACAAAGCCGAAGTAAAAAGATGGATCTGACACAGACCTGTTAGTCAAAGAGAAATGCCCGGCTTGACTATGAATTTGAGAGCATCTGTAGTGTTTCTTAAATTCTCAATTCCTGTTTGAAGTCTCATGGATCCATCCCTGAATGCTGATTTTCTCAACATTTTGAAGACTCAGTAAACACATTATGACCGTGGTTTTACACTGCTACCTAACAGCTGGTATGAATTCTTGCAGGTAGTTCCATACCTGGGAGACCTCATATAGACCTTTTTACAAGTGGGTTATGATGAAAATATTGGGTGGCAAAAAAAAGCGAATAAGAAACTAAATCTGTAGGGGTGGCCACAGCTCCACCAAACCGATTTCTCCAGTATAAGGGTAGGAGCCATAAGTTTGAGTCCCTCTAAGAGTCACTTGTCCTTTCAATTCCCTACCAAACCTGACTGTCCTGCGAAACCTACCAAGGAAAATGTAAAATCCCAACACTGAAGGTTAACGTAAAGCTTTTGGCATTTCTCGACGCTGAGGAAAAAATCATCTTTCCTGTTTCTAATGCGGCCCATATGTAAAGTTACAGGCTGCGAGCGCTGGCTTTTAACGGGAACTGTTAACAACCCTTTTTGATCACAGGAAGCGGAGGAAAGCCTCTTCACCTAAGAAAATAACAGCGATGTTTATGGGCGCTGCTCTTCTCCCCGTTGGGGGCTGCCAATCACCCCTCCCGCCCCCTGAGCCGATTTCTGGGGGGCTGTGGCGGGGGGGGGGGGGCCGCGCCC
>NW_010546166.1:0-3327 GCF_000687285.1 Phaethon lepturus | reverse complement strand
GTGGGTGTTGCAGGCAGGCTGCGCCCAGCCAGCTCCCCAGCCGCTGGTTCCTGGTAAAAACAGCTTCCTGATTCCTTTGAGCTTGAACTGTCTTTTCGTTTTTCTTTTTTTTTTTCTTTTTTTTTCTTTTTCTTTTTTTTTCTTTTTCTTTTCTTGTTTTTCTTTTTTTTTCCTTTTTTTTTTTTTTTTTAATTTTAAGAGAATAGGTACTGTTTGACTTCTAGGAAACGTGGGTGCGCAGGTTTGCCGTGCATAGAGGAGGGCAGCCTAGCCCCTCCACCCCACCCCTCTGCGCCGGTTCCTCCAACGCAACAAGTGGCACTTTCTTCTCTTTGCCGTCTCCCTTAAGGGAGCCAGCCGTTCGCCTCCTGACATTCAGAGCTATTGCTTTTAAAAGCAAAATAGTGTTCAGGGCTAAAAAGGCAGAGAGCGTGTAGCTGGTTGAACTGAAAGGAACAACGCCGAGGGAGAATTTGTCTTCCTGTGTTATCTCATGATTTAAAATCCACGCTGGCAAGACTTCACTTCTTAAGCTGCAGTTTCAAGCTGCAAGTATTCAGCAGCTGAGGAACCAGTGTGTATATATGTGTGTGTGTGCATGAGTGCACCATATGTATTCATGTTTATGCAGTTTTCCACTCAAAGCAGTCAGCGGAAATGAAAACCTGATTTTGCAAGGCTTCCACTGCAAAATTAAACACTCAGTTTCTCCTTAAGGGAGTTTGCTGTTTTATGCACTGGGAAATAATTCCTAATTTTTTTTTTTCTTTTTAAGTTCAAAATATCTTGCCTTGAAAGAGAGCTGAGCTATGATGGGAAACACAACTATTCATTTGGGATACGAGAGGGGAGCAGCAAGGTGAGAGAGGATAAAAAGAAATCAAACAGAGAAAGCAAACAGAAGTGAGGGATTTTCAGTTCCTGCGTGTGTGTCCATCTATTTTTATCCTAGAAGGAAGCTTCTTAACATAGCTGTGTTTTCTTTCCTGCTGCTCTCCTCCCTTTGCGGGACTTCCAGAATTCATCTCGGCACCTGGTTTTTCCCTGGGCTTGATGTGTTATGCCTACAAGGCAGGACAAATTTGGCAGCAGTTGCATTGGAAGCAGAAGGGGAGAAGAACAGCAGCAAAGTTGGATACTTCGTACGTCCAGGGGCACCAGAGGGATGTCATTTATTTCTTTTGCTTAGGATTTTGCTGGCGAAGCTGACTGCTTTCTTTTGGCCTTGATTGGGACATCTAGACAGTGGGAAAAGTTTTTTTCTTTTCTCTTGGATCGTAAGTGTATCCTTTCTCCTAACACTTCTGTTGCTCATGTTCTTATTTGGAGAAAGCTTTTCTTTTTTTCTTTTTCTTTTTTTTTCTGAGGCTATGAGACAAAGGAAACTTTTGGCTGGAGTGAAGTGTTCTTAAAGTGGAAAGGAAGCAGAGTCTGAGGCACCAAAACAGAACTTCAAATATTTTTCCATTTGCAAGGCAGCATGCAGCCAGAAAGGAAAGGCCTCATCCCAGCCCCACCGAAGCTGATGGGAAATGTGCCACAGGCTTCCATGGGGCGAGAGATTCTCATGAGGAATCCAAACTCATCAGTCTACCCATCATAATTATCATTATAAATGATGTGTTATTTGTATTGATGTAGCAGCTTGCCATTCCAGTTAATGGGCAAGATCTCCTCTGTCCAAGGGGTTGTACAAGCCCTGATCAAAGAGATGTTCCTTGCCTCAGAGATCTTGAAATCAAAGCTTATGGCTTTGCTTAATGCCTTATGAAGGAACTGTATGGGGAAGGCACCCCCATCTTGCCAGGTCTGAGAAGATACCTGTGCCCTGCTGCACTCCTAGCCAGACACAAACTTTTTGAGATGGCCACACATCTAGGCTCACCTATGCTGTGTGCAAAAGCAGAATAGGATGCCACCACCCTTTCAGGGGCACACGCAAAGCATTAGGTGTGGACAGTTGATACCTGCAGTCCAGGAACAGCACGCTCAGCATCTCAGGGGAAGCTCTCTGAGAACCCCCGGTGGCTCCCATTCCCTCCATAGAATTAGCATATCACTCTATTAAGGAGCCTCAGTAAATCTGAGTCTTTAATAGTTCTTCTGCAAGGTGAATCTAATTCTTATCATGATATAGCCCTAGGAAAATCAAGCCAAGCCCAATGTATAACTCTAATAAAAAGCATAACAAGCGTTCTAGATTTAGCATTATGTTCAGAAGAGAAAAGAGTGTTCCTTCACAGAAGTTGGAGAGCTAAAGAAAATTTCAGTTATTTGGTGCTGCAGGACCAGATAATTCAATATCAAAGGGAATACCATCATTATCTTTGGCATCAGAATCTCTAAATTTAGGCTGAGATGCTGGAAAAATAAAAAATGTTGTAATCAAAATCACAAAAGAAAAAAAAGGCCTTTTAAACTTGCTCGAGATGTAACTTGGCTGGAAATGAAACAAAAAGAGTAGAACCCAAAAGAAAGAAATTCAAAATGGAAAAGCTTGAAGCGAAGTTCCTTCAAGCATGGGTGGCCGGGGCCAAGTAAGGAGAAATACACATGTAAACAGCTTTTCATAAAGTCGTACCTTGCCCTTATACATAACTTTCCTCAGACATTTTCTATCAGCAACGGTGGTTCCCAAAAGAAACAATAAATAGCTGCAAACACATCAGAAGGAATTTACGGTCCCAAAAGAAAAAAAGAATCCTGATCTACAGACATGAGACACATGTTCACTCCCTGAGAGAAGAACCGACACCATCAAATGAATTCATGAAGAAAACAGCAAATTCCAGTCAACTGCCCCCCTCTAATACCAAGGGACCAGAAATCACTATGTATCTTTTGTCTCAGCAATTCATTCAATGCAGTTAATAATGATGAACTCTCAGAAAATAATCCAATTTCACTTAGAAAAACAGGATTAAGCACAATGCCCAGTATGAAGCCAAGGGTGCTTAGGTAGGTAATGGCTCTGTATGTCAAAGGATAAAAAATAATGTCTTTACAGGGGCAGTTCCCAGACACTGGGGTGTGGCCTGGACGCAGCTGTTCCCCACAGCAGCAGCAGCAGCAGCAGCAATCAGCTCCCCCGGGGGCAGCACCAGCAGCAGCAGCGCTGGGTGCTGGGTGCACGGGGGCACTGGCAACAGGCAGCGTTCAGGCTTCATTCGGGAGCCTGCAACTCTTTAATGACTTTTTTTTCTTTTTAGGACATTCTCCTGACTCACAAAGCCAGAAGGCCTGTTGTCTGGTTGGCCCCCGACGCCTTTTCAGGGCGTTCCTTTCCACTTGAAATGAGGCGAATTTTTGAAAGGGGAGATAAGCGGG
>NW_010546165.1:0-18533 GCF_000687285.1 Phaethon lepturus | reverse complement strand
CGGGGCGGATGCCAAATCCCTTCCCTGCCGTCACTAAAAGGGGGTCGGGGCGTGCGGAGGAGGCAGACGCCGCGCCCCAGAGTCCCCAGCGCTGAGCTCCAGGCACCCTCCCGGTTACACCAGGCCCAAAGACGTAGCCCACCGAGAGCAATTCAGAAAAGAAACGTCACCCGTTCCCGTTTCGTCCTGTTGGCGATCTGCTGCTAAATCCCGCGGCTCCCTCCTCAAGCAGCGTGCTGCTAACGCAGAAGGTCCCCTGATAGAGCACCGCAGCCATCAAATAATTTCCAGTTCAATGCAAAAAAAAAAATTAACTGAAACATACGGTAACCCAGATTCCGTTACTCGGGCGCTCTGCAGTTGGCAACGTTCACTTTGATTTCATGTACAGCACGGTCCGCTCCTGCCCAAAATAGCAGCTCCTCTCCGTGTGCTGGTCCCGGAGGACGCGCCCGGCAAGAGGCTCAGGTACAGCCCGTCAGCCGCGGCAGGACTAGTCCTCGCTGCGAATACCACCGCTTCTCCCAAACGCATCAACTCGGCGCGTGAGCCGCTCCAGGGAGCGGCAAGAGCCGCTCGTACACGCAGACACACGCGAGCCCCGGCCGGGACCGCGCTCCAAAATGCAAAATTCATAAAACTCCTCTAGGACAAGAATGTCACCGCTTTCTGTAATGTCACCGCTTTCTGTAATTACGCCGACAATTTCTCCTCTTCTTTGATGTTGCTCCTCTTGTAAAAAGAGGAGAGGGTGGAGTTTTATTTCTGTTGTTTGTCCTTGAGAAAGACTCATTAAAGTGTGCTTTGGGATGTAGATGTTTTGGGTTTTTTTCCAAGTATTTTTCATTATTTTTCAGATTAATTTACTTGAAGGATCATCAGGGGACCGACCCGCATGTACATTTTATGTTATATCATTTGTTTTTCAACCGTAAGCAAGATTTTAAACGAAACAGAGTGATTTACACTATTCTGAGACATGTTAATAGACGCAGCAGGCAAGGGTTGGATCCCAAGTCAACTACAGACCTTCAAGCCAAAGCCTGCACCAATTACTCTTGCAGACACAGAGGCATGATTAAATTCTTTTATCAGAAAAAACAGCTTGGGACTCGGATCTACTCTAAACACCAAATCAGAGGGAAGATCAGAGTTAAATCGCAAAGCCCGACGCGCTCCTCCGAGCACAAATGCATGGGGGCATGGCTGGCGGCTGCAATCTGCATGCGCTGGAGGTAAGAGAAAACCACTTGTATCTGCAAGCACGAGTGCGGCAGGAAGAGGGACCGCTCAGCAACCGAGACGCTGGAGCAGCAGCTGCACAAAGAACTGCTCCCTTCAGCCTGTGCTCGTTTCTCCTAGCTGAGAAGGCCTTTCAGGACGTTTTGGGTAAGCAAGCATTACGTGAAGGGCATAACTGA
This sequence comes from Phaethon lepturus, assembly GCF_000687285.1. NCBI lineage: Eukaryota > Metazoa > Chordata > Aves > Phaethontiformes > Phaethontidae > Phaethon > Phaethon lepturus. The sequence goes on along the minus strand of NW_010546165.1, from coordinate 17,112 downwards.
CCTATATACCGTCTTCATGGAGCCGTCTCGAGCAAAGGCAGAACCAGTGCGTAACGCTCAGCCCCTCCGCAAGCACAACCGGGCGGGCTGCTCGCAGGCTTGAGCAGGCGATTCGCGAGCATCCACATGTAGGTTTAACGGCTCTTTTATCTTTTGCTCCTTTCTGGTGTTATTTCAGTGTTGATTTGCGTAGTCAATATAAAACTCTTTACATATAAACTGCCTGCAAGGATGACACCATCAATCCTCAGCTCTAGTCACAAAATTTATTATTTGTTTCAATTTAAGAGAGATCATTGCTGGATTACACAGTTGCCGATGAGGATTTATATTTACATTTACAGCAAGCAAAATACATGTCCTAATTCTTTTTTTAAGGCATCTACACAAATGTGAAAGAGGGAACAAAAAATAAAATTGGTGCATATACACTCAGGAATGCTTGCAGATCACGTCCTGCGACTTATCTTCCCTTCAGACAATATTGCAAATTAGTCAGCATCTGTATAACATCAGTAGCACCAGCTTGATCATAAGAAAGAATTAAAAGGATATTATCGTGACCGTTCTTAGTCTTATGTGACTGTGAAACCCAACACTCGTATATGTTAGTTTGAATGAGATGCAAAAGGCATCCAGTTGTGTTTCCGTGACATCGTATCAGACATCAGAAATCCACAGCTCTACGTATTAAACAAGCGAATTAACTTCCAGAAATGGATTCACCCACATAGGAACGTCAGGTTTCCTGAAAAAGAGGACTGTAAAGATTAAAGGAAGAAGAAACAGCTTCGGGAGATATTACACTTATCTAGCCTGACCTGTTGAGCAGCATAAAGCTTGTAATGCAGCAGATTTCACCAAATAAGTCTTTTGACATAAATCTCACAGGATGTGGGGAAAAAAAGCAGGGATGCATCACAAAACCAGCTGAACTCTGGTTTCCCATGTAACTCAGGAAAGAAGATAACTTAGCTGTCATACTCCACAGCACCCACAGAAGTCGTTCATAAAAGTTACGGCTTCTCTGAGAAGAACGGATGCCTGAGTGTGAAGCGATCCAAGCAGAAGCTGAGTGGTAAGACATGCCTTGGAAAAAATAAAGCCAAAGTTTTTTCCAGGAGAAGGGCAGGAGAAACGCTACGTCTGTATTGCCCTCCGTTGGCAGACGGGCGTTCCTCGGCGCTTGGTGTGACCGCAGCCGGAGCCTCCTGCCTGGCCCCGCCACCACCTTCCACGGGCAATGCCCACCGGCCTCCCAAAGCGAGAGCTGAGAAGGTTATTTAAATTCACGTGCAAAGCAGCAGAAGTGCTAACACACATCAAAGCTCATCAAAGCAGACCAGTGATCTGCTCACAAACCTCCCGGCTCTAGTCCGGATATATCCAAGCCTGAAATGGTGCCCTCTTGGGATCAAGGATTCATTTTATTTTTCTGAATTATCACTTCCAGAAGATAACAGACACTGGAATGATTGATTAATGACTTAATCACTGCATGATTGGTAGAGATGAGAGAAGCTTTCTTGCTTCAAGCTTGTTCAAACCAGTATGAACACTGGCCTCTCATTAAAGGCCTTAGATAAGTGAAACACACGCCAATGTCCTCCTTTCATTTGGCTGGGTTGTCTGTAGTATTTTTCCGCCGTATTTTCTTTCGCAGTGACCTCTAGTTATTAAAAGGGTGTTACGATTTGCACGCAGAACACACCGGACAGCTGAACGGTCACCCAAGAGACGGGTGTTTATCACAAAAAGTGCAACTCTGCTCTTCAAGCAGTATCAGCTCCCGCTGTCCACGTTTTGTTACGGTAAGAGACCATCAGCGTGCGAGTAAAGCCCAGCGGAGGAGTCTGACATTCACTGGTTTCACTGGCATCCGCATCAGACCCTTCAGCCCGATACAAACTCACTGGCTTCTGTCAGGTGTAAACACAACCCTAGACTTAATGCATCAACCATTTACCCCCTCCTACCTCGTTTAAAGATTGCTCGAAGCGGAGGCAGTGATCTAGATCCAAACTAGGCGCATCTGACCTACTCATCCTATAAGGCAGATTTGCCCCAGGCAGCTTTGGTGCAGAATAAGAGCAAGCTACTAAGGCAAAATAAAGACCATAATACTCGGGCAGGCAGGGTAAAATTCATGCCAAGAAGGTCCAATCCCCTTCTTTTCACAGCTCGGTTTGAAGTCTGAGTCTGCATCCCACTCGGCACTACTGTCTGTCACTGAAGGCTGTCAAAACATTACAGCCAGGTCTTCAAATAACATGTGGGACTGCATTATTAATGCATTAATAATAAAAAAGAATGTGTGGGTTTATTTATACATATATATGTGTGTGTGTATATTTGTTATTGCTCTTTAGTCACCAAGTAACATTTGTCTTAGAAATTATTTTTAATTGGATGTACATCTGTAATCAAGGCACTGCAAAAGTCTCCGTTGCAGGGCCTGAACAGCACGCGGATTTCTCAGGTCGATGCCCAGTTCGGTACAAGCACAGATTTGTTTATATGGACTGTACAAGGGTTTGCAATCAATTCAGACTGGCACAAAGTTATTCAAAGATGAGTCAGAAAGAAAAATAGTGCCCAATAGATTAAATCAGCCATTGTGAAACCCAATCTGTTCGGGAACCATCGACACAACTGTCGGAGCAGGCTGCCAAAGTGGCAGATGTTGCTAAAGCTTCCACAACATAGCATCTGGATCGGGCACTTGTTATTTAAACAACAAGCAAAGCAAGAACGCGGAGCGCTTTACGTGACCGGGGAAGCCCCTGCTCGCCGCAGGTCTCGCCTGCCGCTCCAGCGCTGCGCCAGAAGCCTGAAATTCTGTGTTCTCCGAGCGGATACCGATGCAACTTGGGCGCAAACTCTGTAGTTTGCCACTAAGTGCCATCATCTTAGCTATTAAACGGCATTACACTTTACACCACTTCCTATTGAAAAATAGCTGTGCTTGAACTCAACTGCTGACTTTGAACTGGCTCTACAAGTATCATCATCCACACTACAGGTGTATGCAAATTACGTTTTAAAAAAATAGTCACCCTGATCCAAAGTACATCTTTTCATCGCTAGATTTCCAAGCACCTGGGCTGGGGTGGGGAATGCAGTCACCATTTTTCCCATTTCACAGTAAAAGAAACTAAAAAAAATAAATACAGGAGGAATTGTCTGACATATCCCACTTCCCTAGTCAGACATCTGATGGGAAAAAGAATGGACTGTGGCAACAAATTTTGTCAAGATTACGAACAAGAGCTCAGCTAGTAGATAACACTCCCATAAAGGCACACCTATAGATTACAGCACGGCCACTGTGCATGCCGGAGCTCCGGCAAGGTAACGCTCCCCGGGCAGCGCACCCGAGCATCCAACAGCGCGTTCCTGCTGCGGGCACCGGGGCTTCAGCAGTTAGCACAAGTTGAAAAGTCCAGCAACCCAGGATCTGTGCCCAGCCTTGCTTCAGGGAAAGCATAATTTCTTTTGTGTATCTGTAAAAACAGATTAAATACTGCTTAGTCATTTCCAAAAGCAGTTGGAGAAGTGACCCAGAAATTACTTGGAAAACATTGCATGTATTCATCATTGCTTCTACTACTAGACTTGGGTGAAACAGTCACCAGTAAAGAAAAAGAAAAGATTAACGTCTCCCTCCTTTGTTTTTTTTCCACCTCTTAATGTGAATTTCTTTCACATTTGAAGACATTAGCACTGTTTTGCAAAGCTTAAAAACACACATATCAGCAATTCTTCTGCTGTGATCAGGGAAACCATCTAGGACTTGCCCACATGGCAACAATTCAAATACTAATTCTTTCAATGCAGAAACGAAATCACCTCAATTCAGCCCTTTGTATAAACACTCAAAATAAGGCTGAAGTAGGCTTAATCCACTTCCAATGTGCACTAAACTAAGCCAAACTACAGCCAGTTCTGCAGGAGACTTCCACACAAAGAGCTAATGCAGCTTTAATAATCTGAGCAGGAATTAATTGATTCCCTTTAGCCTGCATGTGCCTTCAGCCTGAGCCCATCCCCGCCGGAACAGCCACCTCCGTGCTGAAGGAGAGACGTACCTGAGAACACGCAACAGTAAGTTTAGAGAAGAACATTCCATGTAATAAAGTTTACAAGATTTTTTTTTTTTTTTTTTAATGTGAACAGTCACAAGAAACTCAGTCAAGACATCAAGTTAACACTAAAAAGCCCCATGGAATATCCAACTCGCTTCATTGTCACATTTCTTCACTTGGTTGTATTTCCAGACAGAAAGACCCAGTAGGAGCATATTTAATCTGAACATTACCTTGTGATGATTTATGATAATTGGTATTTAATGGCGTAATTTTAGACTGGTGCAGTTAGCTCTGAAACCTGAGAGATTTAAAAAACGTTGCAGTGGAGGTTCTCTGTGTATGAAGAAAACTGCCTTCTTGTGAAGCCAGAAAAGCCTGGAGTCTCTAGAAAACATCTAGCCACAGTCTTCTTCAAAGTGGATAAACAGATACCCTAAAGAGACAATATTTTCATAATCTTTCCTTATTGCAGTGGACTGATGGGGAGAAAGGGTGGAAAAAAGGGGGAAAAGAGGAAAAAATAAGTGGCAGAAGTATGGCTGTGGGATCTGGAAAGCAAGTGTGGGCACCCGGGCTGGAGAGGACACCCAGGGAAGGGAGGGAGTATACCTGGGCACAGAAACGGGGAGGGAATACGAAATCGAAGTTGTGCGAGGGGATGAGCTCATATGCACATCCCAGCATGGGAACCGTAATGCTGAGGAAGTCTCACCATCACAGAAACCTGAGAAGTAAACAAAGCTGGGAACACTGAAATTGGATTTTTAACTTTTTTTCCTCGCATTGAGCAAGAGAAATCAGTAAGTCAGACGCTACAGGTACTACAAGCCTGGGAGGCCATTCCACTTAGCAGAAGAACGGAGCAGCAGCTTCTCCGTGCCCTCCGGCACTTGGTGAGACCCTCTCACCGCTGCCCTTCTTGTTAGACGTCCGCCCTGGACTCATCAGCTTAATTGTGTGTAAGACTTTGTCCTACTGTTATATGCAAGTCATGACATTTCTGACCCATTTCTTTCACTTAATCCATCCCTTTCATTAAAGCTCTCTATTCCTGGATTCAGCTACTTGTTTCTCAAGCCCCAGCATCCCAGGCAAATAATAACATCCAAAAAGCATCATTAACCCCTCCTCACTTTGGTTCTCCAAAGCTCAGTGACACAGCAATATCCTAGACACGCTGTGACCGTGCCTTTTTAGCAATAATTTCCCTGCTCTCTTCAAGATTACAGTGTTAACTTCACAAAAAAAAAAAACCAACACAAAACCAAAACACAAACAAAAAAACAAAAAAAAAAACAACAAAAACAAAACAAAACCCAAAAAACCCAAGCCAGCCCAGCAGCTGAGCCCTCATAGGTTTCGTTTCTCAGTGGGGTCGGCTGAAGCCAAGTCGTTTGGCTCATTCTCCCTCTCTCCACTCCCATCTAGACAAGGAAGGCCAAGCATTTCTCCTCTTCCTCTCCAAGGCACAGGCGGGCACGCGGCCGGGGACATCCCAGATGACTACACAGCATCCAGGCTGGCTTCTCCCCGAATACTTTCCTTCTCTCCCACTTCGACGGATGAGAGCGCGTTCCTCCCCAGCACGCATGCATGCACACACAGTGTATGCAAGACAGTACACAGCTGATTTAATTTGCCTTCCTTTCCCTGAATTTTCCAAATTCGTACCTCAGCCCAGCGAAGCGATGCCTAGCTTCACCTAGGAGGTGACCCTTCCCGGCTCACCGCCGTCCCCTCCAGGAGCATGAGCTCCCCACCCCGTACTTCCCCAAGAAGTAACGAACACTACGCTTACAAACGCTTACCCAACTGTGCTTCAAGTCATCTTGGGATTTTAAGAATCCCCTGTTACCTTGATAATTATTTCTCTTTCACACCGTTTTAAAATACAGCTTAGAGTTCAGTAACCGCATCTTTCACTGACAAAAAGCCAGCCTGAGGCAAATTTTTCTGCTGTGCAGGTCTGGAACAGCTTTGGTTTGCTCCTTTCTTCAAGAAAGAGGAGTTTACTGTGTTCTTTTGCTGCATATTTTCCCCTGCTGCATGTAGAGATCACCTCAATCTTTCGTGTTGCGTAATGAGAAGCCTTTCCCTTCTCACCAGCTTCTAACAAGGATGGTTATTTAAAAACACTTTTAAGTATATTCCCTTTGATTTGCACATTAGAATTCACTAGGCAGAAGGAAAAATAGGACAACAATAGGATTTGCTCTAATACGGTCTCATCTTCTTGTTTATTTCTTATAATTTCCACCCTGTGTAACTATGTAGGTCAAACAGATCAAATTAATTTCAGGGCATCTGTCCTAACACCAGTAACATGTAGGCTAAATGGCATTGATGCTGGGCTCTCTGAATGGGAATTCGGCTGCATTAGCTCCCTGAACTGGAATAAGTTTGACCCATTTATGAAACTTCAGTTTTACAGCCAACATTTCATAATCTACTTAGAACTGCATACCTGATCTCATCAAAATTCTCTTGATGCTCCTAATTCCAGGCCTCCGGCACCCTCAGACAATGCAGAAGACAGACTACAACAGCGGGGAGCGAAAAACAGTCGACAGAGAAGGAGGTGGCAACACGCGCTGGTTTGGCATCGCTGTGGCTGCAGCTATTACAGTCCAGACTGGAAACCTGTCCGCGCTGTGTGGGACCGATTCGCAACAGCATTTAGATAATCTACTGCTAAAGGCAACGTATCTGTAAGTGCTTTCGTATAGAAGCATAGAATCATTTAGGTTGGAAAAGACCTTTAAGATCATCGAGTCAAACCGTAAACCTAACACTGCCAAGCCTACTACCAAACCATGTCCCCAAGTGCCACATCTACGTGTCTTTAAATACCTCCAGAGTATTTCTCAGGGTAGTCTAGGCAAAAAGTTGGCTGGCAGAAATGCACAGAAGCCAGGGCATTCCACAGTCACCTCCCATCTTTGAAAGTTGCCAGTTCAAGACAAATCCAATCTATGCTGGCTGACACAGGCAGTTCCTTTTTCCCTACACATCTTGCTAAAATTAAATAAAAACTTAAAAAATGGTATCTTCTGGGAAACAATACTATCTTAAGCAAACATAAGTGTCTTTCAACAGAATTTGAATCAAACTCACTTTGAAGACAGAAATCCCCCAAAGCTGCAAGGATGCAAGTCCCCTCCTTCCCCTGCTGCTTGGATGTGCTTGTGCAAGAAACCGCCCGTCTTCTTTCCAGCCCATAAAAGCAGCCCCAGAAGCTCGAGAAGGAGAGCAAGCCGTGCTGGAGCCAGCACCCCATCCTCACGCAGCAGAGCTGCTGCAGCCCAGCACCTCCTCCCCAGGGACATGGGGAGCGGCTCAGCCCCAGCGCCTCCTCCTGGGAGCTCCCACCACCAGCCCAGCCATGGCCTGGGATCCTCACCTGCAGCATGCAGGATCCTAACCCTCTGGGTGGTCACAAGAGAAGATGTTCCTGTCTGGGATCACCTCACAGAATCACAGAATCATTAAGGTTGGAAGAGACTTTTATGATCATCAAGTCCAACCATCAACCCAACACCACCAAGCCCACTGAACCATGTCCTGAAGCGCCACATCCACAGGTTTTTTGAACACCTCCAGTGATGGTGACTCCACTACCTCCCTGGGCAGCCTGTGCCAATGCTTGACCACTCTCTTGGTGAAGACTTTTTTCCTAATCTCCAGCCTAAAACCTCCCCTGGTGCAACTTGAGGTCATTTCCTCTCATTCTATCGCTGGTTACTTGGGAGAAGAGACCAACACCCACCTCACCACAACCCCCTTTCAGGTAGCTGTAGGGAGCGATAAGGTCTCCCCTCAGCCTCCTCTTCTCCAGACTAAACAACCACCCTTCATTTTTAATGCAGTTGGAAAGGTTTCTCATCTGCCCTGCCCAGCACTCACAGGACAGACCTTTACTCACCAGAGAGAAGCCACAAGCCAGCTGTCAGAGCTGTTTACCTCTTGCCTCTGAATAGGCTGGAAATTCATTACGTGTCACACACAATTAATTTCTTTTTTTCCTCAATAAGCGCAGATTTATCTGAATTATTGCATCATTTGCAGAAAACAAAGATATTATTATGAAATGCAGTTTCGAAGGAGAAAGGCTTTCTGTGGATGAGTGAGAAATTCATGACCTGACAGAACTCCAAATTCAATGGCCTCCTTGTAGGAAAAAACTCAATGCATCATTTTTGATCAATTGTACTTTCAAGTCATTTTCTTATTTATGGGTGACTGAGAAGACACTTGAGCTAGAAAAATAATTCATGTCTGTTTGCACAGACAAAACCAAATTTAATAATGCAGCCTTTTTTAAAATAAAGTCATGCATTACGAAAAGTGCATTTAAAGTCATTCTTTGTAGAAAATTCACAGTCTGAACTCCAAAGCGCTCCTTTTCCTCCTCTCCAGTGAAAACCTTCTCTAAGGTAGATACGACACACTTCTTACTCCACTAAAAAAAATAAGCTGTACCTGAATTTCTGTTGCTCCTACTAACTTAGATTCATTAATACCAAAATTACCGTTCAGCTCCTAAGGCCCAGAGCAAGGTCCTAGCAAAGCTACACCTCAGCATGCAAGAGGAAGACTACGGCATTGAATAAAAGTCTCTTCTACCCATCCAAGGGACTGTTTAACATACAGATTGTGGGGTCATAAGAGACAGAAGGTAACAGACAAGAATTACTGGGGAGAAATTTGGGTCTCAGATAATTCATGGCAAGAGAGGAACTTTCTTTGGAACTTTCAACCTCTTGTTTCAAGACAGGAAAACCAAAGGGCCCTCTTCACTGAGATTATCGTCTGATATTCTTTAGAAAAGCATATCCTATAAATACAGCACACGACAGTACCTGAGTATTCACCTTGCAACAACAACAATTACCCCAAATCAGTCTGGATTATCACTCACCTGATAAGAACATGCTCTTTCCCCCACGCTGCTCTTCACGTTCCTTCCACTGATCTTCTCCTGCCACTTTCCCTTCCTCATGGCCAGCTCCTCTCCCACTTATCATCTTCCTCATTCAGCTCCTGATTGATCCCATCCGTGTCACCGTCTCCTTAGATAATCTCCATTTCCCACCTGCTTTAGTCTTGCTCCCTCCTTGGACACACTCTATTGCTGCTCTGTGGCATTACTTTTTCCCCTTCCCTTTTTCCTTTCTAAAGGGAATGGCGTTAACTTCCTCTTATATTGACACTTCGATCCTTTCAGGTTTACACCCAGTTTTATCAGCAAACAGCGACAGGTGCTTAGGAACTACCCCTTTCACCCACTGTTAAGCTTTATTACCTGGCTTACCATCAACACATCCACCCGACAGTAAGAAACCTCAACACTCCGGGAAAACGAACCAGAGTTGTCACAACCCACCATTCCTCCAAGGGGAAGACTTTTGCCTTAGAGATGCTAGAAGCAGTGTGGAGGATGCCACGGAAAAGAGTGTGTGAATATCGAGCCCTAGAGGCAAGGGAAACGGAAAAGAAATTGCGTTCCATCAGAGAACGCTCCCTTCTGCCCCATCGCCCGACGGGGAAGGATGATTTTGTGGCCACGGCTCTCACGGGGACTCACAATATTGAAGTTCACTGCACAGCTCTCACAGATTGTCTTAAACGATCAGAGGCAATTCACTTAATCTGTTATGCCTCTCAGTTTTCCATCTGCAAGAGGGAGATAATACATCTTCCCTCCAATCCCTTTGTTTTTTTCTGCTTAGATGGTAAATTCTTTAGAGCAGGGACTGTCTCATTGTGTCTCTAAACAAAGCCTTGAAGAATGGTTTTGGTTAGGGTCTTTCAAGTCGATGATAAACCCCCCTAAACCACCCCACCCACAGAAAAATAAACAAACTGGCACCAAGCCAGAATTCTGCCCGTTCTTCTCAAGAGTAAACAGCATTCAGATGCTTTTGTTTACCTTCCCTACGGTCTTAGAAATTACTTTAAGAATTATATTTGTGCTTTCTATGACTTTAAGTAAAAAAAAAAATAATAGCAATGTTGAAATCATATACAATCATATATATATATAATGTATGTTTTCATATTTTATGTGTATCTTGAATTTAATTTTGCCCCAAAATGCTCTTAGGGGATTTGTGTAGTTACTTTAATAGTCCAAATTTTAAATCCGTTTCAATGTGTTTATGCACCTTTAGACCAAACTCATTCAGGTATTTATACCACAATCCCGAATTGTGTGACAGCAATGTATACACAGAAAGAAGTCCTTTCCTTTTGTCAAGCATATATGAGCACCGATTTACAAATTCAATAGTTAAGTTCATTGGCATGCATAGAGTCAAGGGACCTTTGTTAAACTAGGACATTTGACGATAACTATTTGAGAAGATGCACACTGAGCAAGTCTTTCCTATTTTAATGTCAGGAAATTAGAAATATTATAATGAATTCCAATTTTTCACATCTTTCATCAAAGCCTTTGAAAAAGGTCAGTATCTAAACTTGTTATTTTAAAATGCCTACTGCAATTTGCCTTACTGTGGTAATTACAAGGAAAGTTCCCATAGCTATCACCAAAACAATCCTGGGGGACTCTTCTTATTCCTGATCATCAACAAATTTCAGCATCCAAAGGAAAAAATGATGCATTTCATAGGCATAATGAGTATGATGGTCACAGTAAGCATTATATAAAGTACTTACATTTCATGCTTTCTCTGAACTGGGAGATCCCTAAAGTCAGAGGTAGCCTGAATAGGCTCAAATTAATTTTTTTTTTTTTTTTTACATTTTCAAACTATTCCTCTACTTTTTTTTAGACAAAACTATTTCAAAACTATTTGCTGAATTTGACCCACATTTCAAAAAGGTTACACTCTGCTGCCTCCGCTTTTCCTGCCGCGCTGACTCCCAGCAGCAAGAGCTCACTCAGATCCAAGCTTTTAATCTCTTTATTGCTTATTCAGATTCCGTCCCAGCCCCACGGAGCTGGGAGCTGTTGCCATCCCAGGGATGTTTGATGGCGATAAATAATACTGAGTTCATGCAGAATAATAATTAGCACCCCGTCTCCAGTATAGTGATTTTTCCAGCTGCAGGAGGGTCCAGCTGAGCCGCTGGTGCAGAGCACGCTTCCGAAGAGCTGATGCTAACCGGAGACAGCACCAGCGAGCGGCGGGTGAGGATGCGCCGGCCGCACTGCCTGCATTAAGCAGGTAACTCCAGAGGAAAGCGGCTACAGCGGCTGAGGAGAATGAGCAGTGCCAGCACCGCCTGCTCAGCACGTGCGACCTGCTCTGCCTGGGGCGCATCTCGCTCCCCCCACAAAAGGAAGTGTTTTGTACTTAGTACGAAGAAAATCCACCTCCAGGTCTTCTCAAAGCATCTCTTTCCATGCCACTACCGAAAGACTTCATCCCAGGTCCTGCAGCAGCCCTGAGAGGTGAGGGGAGGGTTTCTTCTGACTACCAAGGAGTAAGTCCCTGAAAAGTAACTACCAGAAATTCAATCTGCATTTAAAAGTTGGCTTCAATCCTCCCTTATTACAGTTGCAAAAGCCCTTGCTATCTAATTCAGATAAAGTAACAAAGCTGCGCTTCCAATGATTGTAACTAAATGCAGTTAACCTTAAAAAGTCACTTTTACAAACAGAGCAGATTTATCTGGATTTAAATTTTAGTTCTTGTACAAAGACTTAAGAACAGGTTCCCCTCCATTATTCAATTTAACAATAATAATAAAAACCTCCATGACAACTATAACAAAAAGACTCTGATAAAGCCTGAAACCTTTTTGATAATGAAACATACAATTTCCCTGTTTGAAGCATAATTCTCCAGAGAACATTTTAAAAAAGATATAGAAGAACTGTCGTTTTAAAATTGTTAATGTAAAGAACCGCATACGAGAACAGCCCGTGTAAAAAATAGACTTTCAGAAAAGCTAGAGAAAAAATAGTGGGTGGGAGAGACTAGACAACTTAAATGCAGTGTCTTATTAGGACAGTTACAGGAGTCAATAAAAACTGGCAAAATTGAGGAAGATTCACTAGGCTGCTCGGTTCAATTTCCGTTTAATTCAGAGACAGAGAGGTCAACTACAGCCAGTAGTCATCTCACCTGATTCCTGGGGTGCAGGTGACTTGGCCGTATTGGTAACTACCTTTTTTCTCTTGCCATCGATGTATCTTTTGTTGGATCATGACAGATGCTCACTATCTCATTGCTTTTTAAAGTATGTCTGTAATCACCTATCTCTAATGTACTTTTAACAACATTAATTAAGGGCAGATAAACTGTCATATAAGAACCAGTAACATGCATTAATCAAGGTTAGTCCTACTCTTACTCAATTCAAGTCTTAATCTTCCAAGTTTTCTCATCAATACCTTATCATCATAATGCCAGAGAGGAATTAATGCACTGAGAGGATGTCAACTCTTTGAAGAGGATCAAGCACTTGGGATGCCAAAGTCACCAGCCGAAGCGCTGGATTAGTGAACTAAATACGAGAGAGTGAGTCGAAAAGTGCAAAACCATCAACGTGATGGGTCCACACACTCCACAGTTGAGGTCACTGATAGGTCTCCAGTGCACGTGAATTATCCTTACGTGCTCTACTTCATACACCACATGAGTACAACTTTTTACCATGCAAGATTTTAATCAAATTTCAACAGCTTTTTGTACTAGTGAGTATTTTTGAATTGGAGAGCATGAGGCCTCTTTATTTTTAATGTGTCTACCTTCACTTGTCAAAGCGCTGAAATCTACCGAATGAAAATTTTTAAATTGCCTATAAACATACTTTTTTTTGAAGTGTAGGTTCTTTCCTATACAGGAGAAAGTCTTGAGAAATGTCCTGAGCTTCTTACAGCATATTTAGAGCTTTGTAATTTTACTGCCATTGCAATTGTATTTACATGACACTTTAATAATCCTAGCTCCTGTAGCCATGAGTTACTGTGAGAATTCACACTTCCATTGAAGTAATTGTGTTAAAATTTCACAATGTTTTTGAGTTTTGAGCCTTTTAGGCAGGCTTATGTCTGCAAGTTTTTTAAAAAAATCTGAAGTTTTAAGTGTTTTTTTCTGACTGGGTAGGGGGTTTTTGTACAAAAAATGCCAGTCCCCAAAGTTCAAAGAGTGTGATCACATCTTAAATAAAGTATATGATCACATTTCTCCTTTCATCTAGATAGCTCAATTTGTTGCTTTTTTCAGTGCAGCACTCCTGTCTCACCAGGACCTCATAGATGCTGTTGGTGAGACACATTACCAGCAAAACTGTGATCACTACTCACCCGAATAATGTTCTTGTCAACAAGGTGTGAATTTACAAACTCATTTGGACATACATAATGATAAAGTACAAAGCGGAGGGAAAAAAAGTCAACTAATTAACCTGAGAAGTCCACTTTATCACAAAGAAAACAAAAAATAATACTAGAATATATTTGTCTCCTTTCAGGATCCATCCCAGCAATGCCCAAAATCTCGGTGGAGTGGATTTTCACAGTGCTTAGTGCTCGGCAGTTCAAACTGACATCAATCAGCTGGTCCTAATTGAGCTCCAGTAACAACCACCTGCATTTCTGAAGCTGCAAAAGCAAGGTTTTACTTCTGACACTTCAGGGATAAGGTTTCTTACACAGAAGCTAAAGATATCATTGATTCTCTTTGCATTGCCAAGAAAAAGATACTCACAAAGGCCGGGATTAAGACTCTCACTACTTTGTCTTCATCCATACCGCCTTTGGTTCATGCCCAAAGCTACTTTAGGCACAAATATTAGCCAACGAAACCAGATTTCGCCACAAGTCTTTCCAACTACCATTATGTCAAAGCTGTTGATGACACCAGCACATCCAGGACACGGTTTAGTGGGCATGGTGGTGTTGGGTTGATGGTTGGACTTGATCATCTTAAAGGTCTTTTCCAACCTTAATGATTCTGTGATCTGACCAAAACCAATAATGATAGTAATACTTAATTACCAACATACGTGCATCTATTTCCACCATTGTCCAGATCAATGGGGATTCTCAAGCAATGACACGTTATGTTGAAAAGTCAGCAATCCCAGCAGTCAGAGACTAATCCGTGTTAAAAGTGGACCGGATTTTCTTTTGCATGAGAAGACACTTTATTTTATTAGTCTGTCCGACTACCGGCAGGGTTTCTCTCTTTTCAAAGCTGTGGGAGAAAATGTTGATTACTTATGGGTAGACTTTGTGTTCATAGACAATGAGCAAAATCCTAAGGTAAGGGCAATCTGTAATTCTGCTGACCAGTTCCCTCCAGCCAAAAAGCCAGGTGTTCATGCAGTCATTGCAACAATTTTTACATTTTTAATATTATATTGGCAATTAGAAGCCCCAGTTGAGGTCAAAACCTTGCTGGACAGTTTTCCGGACACATATACTTAGGATAGTCCTCATAGTGAAGGATTTGTACGCTACACACAAATTCTGTTGAGCTACACCCCGATTCCTGTGACAGGGTATATTTCATAGGTCAGAAATAAACAATGTCTTCCAAATATTTTTCTTATATCGGTAATGCCTGAAATTAAAAGGAGCAGTATGCCTTTGAAAAAAAGGTGAAGTGCTTCATAAGTTTTGCACCTGCCGATGGATTCAGGTTTAATAGTATGTACTACACATTTCCAACTGTTAAGGAAAACAGATTCCAATTGTATCACATTTGTTTAATTTATGTGAGCACTGGCAGAGCGGTGAGGGGGCAAAAAAATAACCTGGAGGGCAAAAATTTTTTTTTCTTCCTTTCTTTGCTGTTCTGACAATAAACTTGCCAAGTTCGAGAGGCTCCAGAGAGCTCCTCCGTGCCCCAGCACAAAGAACAGGCAGAGCCCGCTCCCCCCGGCCGTCAGCGCTATGGATCTTCCACGCATCCCTCGGCCGCGGAAAGCAGCGGTGAGAGCGGCCCGAGGGCCGGCGGGGACTCCCGGGCGATGGGGGAGTTCCTCGGCCGGTCCCTGGGTCCGAGCAGGGTCGCGGGGGCTGCTGGGGGCTGACCGGGCAAGCTCGCAGGACTGAGAGCAAGGAGCGTGCAGGAGCAGGTAAAAACCTCATCGCCGTCTTTCCTAGGCTTACGCCAAGCACTTGTCTGCTCGACTGGGGAGCCAGGTCACATATTACTTTTTGAAATCAGGTATTATCTGATCTAAGCCCCACAGGTTTCATAAGATGCAAGATTTTGGAAGGTGAAGCAAGTCTTTTTGCAGATGATTCCCCCCATCACACCCAGCCTGGACACCAGCAGCCCCGCACAGCAGCCAAACAAGGAAGAGTTCCAGTCTAAGGGAGTCCTTTGTCCACATTAGGAATAAAAATAAATGTGATATGGGGAGGCATATGAGAGGGGCAACTTGCTCCCACCTGCAGCTAACTGCCCTGGCTGCGCTCACGGGGCTCACTGCCTCCATCCCCGGCACAGCTCGAGCACCATTAGGACCGATTCGTCTGTCCGAGTGCTATGTGCCTTCAAGTCCATTTTCTCCCTGGCTTCTATTTTTAAAATCGCTGTAGCTTATAGGAGTATTTTGTTCTGTGCAGTGACAGGCTATCATTTAGCCTGAATATGCCCCTTCCCCGCGATAAATATTCCAGGTAATTCACTAAGCACATACAGACTTTCCTTAAAGGCTCACTACAGGGCATGCTGGAGGTTTTCAGCAGAGCCACTAGGTCCCGTATCATCTACCCAGTGTCACCAGCAGAATGCCATGGACCATGAGACAACACTCCCAGTACGGGAGGGGCAAAGCATCCCTACATTACCCACCGGTCAACCAAAGTCAACATGGGTTTAGCCATCGCAAAGCAAACTAAGGAATTAGGACCCAGCAAACGCAGACCATGGGAAAAGGATGACTCAACGAGCATAGGTGCGGTGAGAAGGACGACTGCAAACAAAGTAATTCACTGCTCCGAGTAATTCACTGTCACTTTAATTTTCACCACTGAAACACTCTCCAAAAGACTACCACCGGTTAAAAACAAAATCCCTTATTGAGTTTTGTAGTAACAATCAATATAATGATTTGGTTTTCAGACAGAATCTGGGATAAAATGAAAATGGGAGGAACTGGAAATGTACTTTATTTACACTTACTGGCTTTGACAACCCCCAGCCCCTCAAAACCCCAGACTGCGTCTCCCCCCGTCCCCAAGTAACGCCTAAGCAGCCTAAGCTACAGCCCAGACTCCATCCCAGCTCTTAGCAGGCCACAGTACTGCTGAGAAACTTTCGGCGTACCAGGTATAATGCCAAGCATAGAACTGTAAAGTAAAGCAGCACAAACCTCAGTGCAATTTTATTTCATTAAATAACTGGCATTTTTAATTTGTCTTCATGGAGCACGTTTAAAAAAAAACAACTCTGTCAACAAATATGACAAAAAGATTCATGAACAGTACAAACACAGTTCAGCTGAGAAAGATGGTGTTTTCTCCTAGCTGTGTGTTTAAACTATACCTCATTATTTTTGTTATTTTTAATGTGTGCCATATTTATTATAATTTAAGTGATAAGATTTAACATGCTCTACAAAAGCAGTAGGAAAGACAAAAAGAAAGGTTTGCTAGTTTTGCTTAGCTCAATGATACCTTTATAACGGCACAAGAAAAAAACTTCACTTCATGAACCCAATAGCATCTTATCTAAAATTCAACCCAGAGATTAGGATCAACTGTCAGACCAATTTTCCAGACCGCTTAGGAGCTGGGTGAGGAACAGCAGAGGAGGGAAGAGGGAGAAGCACGCGCAGTCATTGCTAAAAAATTCAATTCGAAAAAGCAGCAAAAGGAAAAACAAAGCAATATGTATAAATAAGCCATTGCGTAGAAATTTATATAATAATTTGCTGCACAGAGGTACCACAAATCAGCCGGGCTGCCCTGCGGAACAGTTAATATTTTTGATAAACTGTCACAACTTTTTCACAGTTCGAAGCCTGGACGACACACCGCAGCGACCCGGCGGCCGCGGCGTTTCCTGGCTCGCTAGCACGCGGTCGTGCCCCGCGA
>NW_010546164.1:9495-9748 GCF_000687285.1 Phaethon lepturus | reverse complement strand
GCTGCCGGCTGGGGCTAAACCACGACAATACAGCAGTTTTCTCTTTAAAAAAGAAAGATTTTTATCCTCTTAAATTTAGACAAGAAATTTTCAATACATTGTGCCAAAATTAACTACACCAACATTTGCATGCCTGTTCCAAGAGAAAAAGAAAACTGACCTCTTGGAAACTGTTTAAAAAAAACCCAACCCATGCACAGACCACACCAAACACCAATACCACAATCACACACCCCCCCTCCCCCCAAAATAC
>NW_010546164.1:2422-9466 GCF_000687285.1 Phaethon lepturus | reverse complement strand
AAATTGTTAGATGCTACCTTAATAAAAAAAAAAAGTCTTTTCCTAAAGAAGTTAAACATGGACAAAATCTCAGCTTTATAAATATTTTTGCTTTAGAGTTTTAAATTGCAAATTACTTTAAGAAGTAGTGAAATTCAAAAATATTTTGAAGGATAAATGTCTATATATAACCTATGTTATAGATGTATGTGACATCACCAAGAGCAGTTGTGCTTATGAATTAATGCTACATAGTTTGTACAACCCTGAGGAAAATATTTAAAGAACTAAAATGAACCAAATAAAACTATAAATAATATTAGTTTTTAAATGAATGATTATAAAGAAAAAGTTTGACACAAAGTAAGCAAAAGAGGTGCTTATTGCATAGATATACTTCTGCTGCTATAAAAGCAAGATCTGGTGATAAAGATATTTTTAATCATTCCGAAATGCAGTCACCGCTGCCAGAGTACATTTAATATAAATGCAAACAAAACTTACTAGATTTTAAAACAATACCCTTGATGCTATGCACTGAGACAATACTCTGTAAATCAGTTTATTTTCCATGTAGTGGACAAATCCAGTCAGTGTAATTATTTTTCTGCACGTGAACAGTAAAATCAAAGCATTTATTTTCCCACAAGAAATGTGTTCACTGTGAGAATACTGGGTCTTGCAATACCCCACATAAAGCTTTCAATTTAAAGGTTTTGGTTCCAAATTTCTAGAACTAACATCAGGGTTTTTTGCCGTTAATAATGATGATTACACTACAAATGGCTAAAGAACAGTTATGTGTGGAAAAAGCAGAACAGTACAACAGCTCAATTAAGGAAGAGTTTTAGTGCACTTTGCTCATTTTAGTCAACATGCTACATTGCCCTTTTTGCATACAAAGTGGACTCAAGGATTTCCATTGTAAGAAAGAAATGACTTGGCAAGCAAAACACTGTGTCAAGCTGCTCTTTTTTTCCTAATAGATTTGGACATATTAAGACAGAAGCTTTGCAAGACATTACACAATTTCTTTATTAAATGAGAAAGTCTGATTTGTTACATTGTCACATTGCTAGTCAGAAATGCTGCAGTGAAGAAGAAAGTCAATGTGGGTCAACCCAAGTCCTCATTCTACAACATTTCTTTGCAAAGAAATTATAGTAATGTTCAACACAACATTCCTTGCTTTCTTCAGAGAGAAGTCCCATCATTCTTCCTCTAATGGGGTATGTTACTACATAAATTAGAAAATTTTTTTTGGACAATACATCCCCAAATTTTCATGAGATCAAAACAAGCTTCTACAGATGTTAGAGAAATCTTCACACATCATCATCATCTGATGTATCACTGCTGCTTGTCTCAGAACCCTCATTCTCCAGAGCAGGTTTGAAAGTGCTGTTTTTCCAGGGGCTAAATTTAAAATCACAGATGAGGCTATTTTTCAAAATGCCATTTTTCCGAAGCCCATTTTTTTGTAACTAAAATGAGAAAACAAGATGTAGTCAGAGAAAGAAAAAGCTAAACACAACAACCTGCTGCATTTCAGCATTCTCTACATCATCTATGGGATACATTAGATCCACTGCATGACCTCTTTTATATATACACACAAAGGAAAATTTACCTGAGCGCCTTCACTTCTGGGCCAGCCGCCCACCTGCATCCAAGAGCCTCCAACTGTGCTAAACTAAGCTCCTGCAATGAACAAGAGCCTACCCCTCTTCTCACCCACTTCCTCAGACATCTTGCCCCAGTGATCCCTCCCACATGGTCTTATGTAAAAATCTTATGGAAATATCAAACGTTCAGGATTTAACATTATGCAAGATTCTCCCTTCTACCCCCCAAAATCTGGTATATAAAACACTCCTAATTAAAAAAAAAAAAATCAAGTCTAGATTGCCTTTTCAGACTTTGTTACTAGTGAATTTCCAACAGAGAAAATTCAGATTTTGGAAAGCCAAGGAAACTGCATAAAAACTTGAAAGAAAATTCCCTTTCCTCAGGCTAAGCTGAGGAGCCGGAAAGCCTGTGCAATTCTACCACCAACAATGCTGAAACTACTCAGAACCACTCCCCTACCCTTCCCTTGATATTTTGAGAATAGGCCTTACCTACAATAAGCACTGGTCTCCTATCTTTTTAAAGCAACTATTCTTCCAAAAGCACAAGGAGGCAATAGAGAGGAGAGAGAGTGAGTACTGAAATGGCAGCATCCCTAACCATCAAAATTACTAGAGATCCCCCTCAAAGGCAGGCATTTAGGGTAGCCACCTACAAGTTCATAATGGAACATTAACTTAGCGTTACCTGTTCACTAATGACTTGGAATTCCCTCATCTCATCCTCTGTTAGTGGAGCACATGTTTCATCATTTTCACTATCTTCCTGCCAGCCCATCTCCTTTAACAACCTTTAAAATAAAAAGAACAACATTAAGGAATTTGCTACACACACTCAGACATTTCAAGCTCTGCCTACATAGATGCATAAAGATCTGTAATAAATGTATTAATCAGTCCATAATTTTTTTAAACAAACTCTTACATAAAAGTAGGTTAAAAGCCTTCCAAAAGATATATAAAGCACAGAAGTTGATAAGTTCTCAGGTCATTCACAGATGACCCTGTTTTACCACTACATGTTTAATTTCAAAGGTTGCAAAAATTAAACAGTAATACTTTATCTATAGAACACATTCTTAATTTCAAGCATATATCCACACCATCACTTGCACATACCAAGTATTACATTTCCTGCCATCAGGTTTCACATACAAAATAGACCCTGCTCTCTCTGCCAATCCAGTGAACATAAGGACACAAAAGCCAAATTTCATCATATTATCTCACTTCAGGATCTTCGTTACCAGCCTAAAAAAAGCTGACAGTTTTTCATATTCTGTTTCAATTGGATGTCTGCTCTCCAGGATTGCAGCAATAAAGAAAGCAAAAGAGAAAAGAATTTGGATCATATGCAAGTTCAGCTGTTGATGCATAGGATTTCTCTTAAAAGCTATCTGATGTTGGGACTATGGACTTTACAGCCCATTAAGCGGCAACCTCCATCGTCAAGACATTTGTGTAAGAAGTTATCAAAGGCAAATGATTTTATTACAATCAAGTGACCCTGGATACACTATGATATTCATCATATTCCTAAAATTCAAGCAGGAAGAAAGCAGAATCTAGTTAACTGTAGCTTCATTTTAGGACAAGAAATCTCTGTCAGGTGGAAAAGTAAGAACGTATCTCCTTTGCATAACTGCTATGCTGGTGATGTCCATCCATGGGAACCAACATCAGAGATGGCTCCTCACCTCAGACCCACAGTATCTTCAGCATCAAATTTGAAGATGAAGATAACACACATGGGAGAAGCTGCATTGATCCTCGGTGACAGAAGCACGATTCAGGATGCAATGGCCTCATATAGTTTCTTTTTTGTAGCACATACTAATGTCAGAGCCAGGACAGGCTTCTTTGCAAATGAGTCTTACCTGACAGCAGATGCTGATATTCCAGCACAGACTATAACTAGGAGTGAGTTTTGGGATGAGAGAAGGAAAAGAAATGGAGACAGATTCCTCTTGTGACTAAGCTTGAGATGTACAAAGATACAATAATAAAAGTGTTTTAGCTAGTGCCAAAAGTGGGACAGCAGTATCTGAACAGGAAGAAAATGGTTTCAGGCATGAAGATGCTGAGAAAACACAGGTTATCTGAGGGTGAAAACGCTGTGACATTTAACAATGAAGATAGTAAGTTATCTTGCTGCAAAGTTTTTGCCAAAAGAATTAGCACCTTCTTCAGGCAAACCACACACCTGTTGACCCTAAACATTAAAGGAGGTTAAAGCTATTTCCCAAAAAATAAAGAGGTTTCTAAAGTATATGCCAGAACTGACACAAGAAACTGACATTTAGAGCTGAAGAACAGTGAATATACTAAAACTGAGAAGTTATATGAACTCACAGTTGATGTCATGTGCCAGGTATTCCATTCAGCTAGATGTCAGCAAGAAATGCCCTTCAACATAACCCTCCCTACAAAAAATTCTAGGTCCCAATACAATGGGCATGCACTGGATGTGTCACTGCAGGTAACCAATTACACTAATGACTGTTGTTAAAACCATAATACAAGCCTGGAATTGAGGGGAGGGGAAAGAACAGCACTACCGAGATTATTTAAAAACAGTTTACGGGACAATAACAGAAATGGAAAATACATATTCTGTAGTATTTGAACCAAACAGGACAATGTGACAGCCAGGAACAGTGAAATCCTCAGGAAGCAGCAGAAATAATATGCAAGTCATCCAAAACTTCTCTCTTTTAAGAGAATATGTGCATTTGTATACACATACAGAAAAAGACTCACCATTATGCAATGCCAAAAGCAGTTCAATGATAGTTATATTTTTAGCAACAGTAATTTGAGTCATAAAATATTACTGCAAG
Organism: Phaethon lepturus; assembly: GCF_000687285.1. Lineage (NCBI taxonomy): Eukaryota > Metazoa > Chordata > Aves > Phaethontiformes > Phaethontidae > Phaethon > Phaethon lepturus. The sequence continues at coordinate 5,019 of NW_010546164.1, read as the reverse complement.
CAAGCTGTTAACAGTATTATGTAAAGTGAATAGTTACATAGTTCCTGTTAATGTAAATAAAGTTTAGGGCAATAGGTAATTAATTTTTAAGCAATATCATCTAAAGTTAGCAGGACCACTGTCCCTTTAAAGCAATATAAGGCTTCTAGAATGGTTAAAAGTGTGAACTACATAAAAAAAAATAAGCTTCAGATTAGCAAACTTGACACCAACAGGATGAGTACATAATCACTGCATGTTGGAAACCCCCAGCGGAAAGGAAGCCCAAGATATATTTTGTACAAGATGTGCCTATACAGTTATTAGGTATGCACAAGTATCCTGTGAGTTAAGGTGGTTACCTCAAGTCCAATTTACCACAAAAAGGCTTACCATAACTGTTTACATACATGTAGAGGTCTCAGCCAAAGGGCTGGTGCAGTATGGAGATGCAGCATCTCTGGAATACCACAAGGAAAGATGCTTGCCCAGAAACCCTATGAAGGCCATTCAAAGTCATTTGAATTGACAAATGAGAGTTAGATTTTACTCCTATCTTCTTGTCAAAAACATTCATCAGCAGCCTCTAGCAGCCAAAGATTTCTGTCTCCATAACCAATGGTGGGGGGAAAAAAAAAAAAAAAAAGGAAGAGAGCAGGGTGCATTTCACTTTTCATACTCATGAGGGATAAGAGGTCATGAAAGTTTCCTCTGCAGGTACTACAAAAGGAAAAATTCTCTAGTTCAATGTATACGTAGAATCTATCACTAAAAGAAAAAAAAAATCTATCACTATATTTCTGTAGTTGCCATAAATAGTAAGAATTTAAACAGCTCATGGCAAGCTCACCTCCAGACAGAGCTGTGATTTCCCAGCAGTATCATTCTCAATCTCTACCAGTTGCTACTGCAGTTACTATTATAAGATGCTAGAATTGTTTCAAACATTTTTTGAAGTTACTTTCTCCCTTTCTAGTGCATTGTCTTGTGATATCACTGACAGCATCAACTAGTCAGCTACAGAAATAATTAATTTCTTAAACAAACAGGAAAAACTCACTGGAGTTTTACATAAGATTCAGCATTTAAAGTATTATTAATACAAATAGCAATTACATGCATTGTTTTTCCTAGACATGCAGACCAAAATCAGAGGGATGAAGTCACTATGTAGTTTGCTTTATTTCTTTATAATGAAATACATAAAATTTTTAGTAAAGCAAGTTTAAGATGTCAGTACACAAGTCTAGTAAAAACAAAGTATACTCCATCTTAAATTAGTACATGTCTAAAAGTTAGACTTTGACAGTACCAGTAAACATTTTGTGTGTTCTCAGTTTTCAGATTTGACTTCTGAACTAGTAAGAATTTAAGACATCCTCACTTACCATGAAGGAACACTCTTTATATTATAATGAAGCACATACCTATGCTCCGCCTCAAGTGAGCTTGAAAGAACATCTGCCCGAGGGAAAGTTGAAGATGGAATGATCTGTTGAGATGTAATTGGAGCATTGCCATTCTCTTGCGCAATTTCATTTCCAAAGTTTTGGTTTATATCGCTCTCATGATGAGGACTGTTGCTGTTGTGCAAGTTAAAGGACTCATCATCCTGTTAAAAATAATTATATATTACAAAGTTTAAAAATAAATTCCATTCACAAGTAAATGTCTGCAAATGCTGCAATTCAGTTATTCTGTTTAATTTAAATTATGTTTAAATGGAGATGCTCTATACTACTTCAGGAGTAATTCTGTTCATACTTCTCGAGTTTGCAATACCTGGCTACTACAGAAATCTTAAGTTATGCAGAAAGTAACTCCCATGCTCAGCCTCAAACTTTTTTCTACAGTTTCAAACATATCTTAAAATTCAAACTTATTATTTCTATAAGTATTAAAGGCAGGTTAAATAAGTTATCTGTTGAATTTATAAACAAGGTTCCTAATTAAATATCAGAGCCATGCATGCCAGGAGAAGTTTGAAAAGCAAGAGAGTTCTCAAGTTTGCTTAGTTTAAGGGGCAGGTCACAGCCAACTTACCTCAACCAGCAAATTCATCTGCCACAAGTTCAGAAAGACTGGATACTGCTCTTTAAATTCAGAAAACAGCTTCCCCTATACACATGCACACATCACAGCTTCTCAGGCTGCTGTTAAAGCAACTGTAACTGTTACAGCAACTGTAATTTATTAGCCATGAAATAAGAACTAGGAAGAAAGTTTATTTAGAAAGCAGACTGTTCAGGTTCACTCAAATATTAAAAGCTCTTTAATCCTATAAACCAGAGATGTTTCTTCTAATTCTACTTATTCAGCAACTTGTAATTCTTATTTAGTAATGAACCAAATAGCCTCAGAAGTCTTACCAACTGTAAAAACAGAGAGGAGAATATGAACATTATCTAGCTAACACCCTTTTGACAACAAAATCCCTAAACTTGGCATATAACAGCATTATCCATATCAGGAGTGTCGTGGTTTAGCCCCAGCCAGCAACTAAGCCCCACGCAGCTGCTCGCTCACTCCCCCACAGTGGGACTGGGGAGAGAATCGGAAGAGTAAAAGTGAGGAAACTCATGGATTGAGATAAAGACAGTTTAATAGGTAAAGCAAAA
>NW_010546164.1:0-2378 GCF_000687285.1 Phaethon lepturus | reverse complement strand
GTTCAGCCATCTCCAGGGAAGCAGGGCTCCATCACACGCAATGGTTTCTTGGGAAGACAGATGCCATTCACTCCGAACATCCCCTCCACCCCTTCCTTCTTCTTCGCCCCAGCTTTATGTACTGAGCATGATGTCATATGGTATGGAATATCCCTTTGGCCAGCCTGGGTCAGCTGTCCTGGCTGTGTCCCCTCCCAGCTTCCCGTGCACCCCCAGCCTTCTTGCTAGCAGGCCAGCATGAAAAGCTGGAGAGTCCTTGACTGCTTAGCAAAAAACATCAATACATTATCAACATTTTTTCATCCCAAATCCAAAACACAGCCTCATACTAGCTTCTATGAAGATTATTAGCTCCATCCCAGCTGAAACCAGGACAAGGAAGCAATCACTCAATCAGCCAGTTCTGCACTTGTACAAAATCATACTTCACAGTCCACGATCAAGACCATCCATCATCATTCCCCTCCCACTCACAGTGTTGTCTGCCTCCAGAAATTTTAGAATGTTCTGCAAGAATTTCTTAAGAACAAGTACCCCAGTAAACATATATTCACCTGTTAAATCATACGCCTGAAGAATGCCTCCCATATTATCAAAGAAAATTCATAAAAATATTAAACAATTTTAATATATTAGGGCAAAATAGCTTCTTCTAATCATGATTCAGCTGCTGATCACAATTTGCCTCATTATTTCAGAGGTGGAATCTGTTACTTCAGGCCTTAAAATTCCATCAATAGGATCATGTTATAAAAGTCTGTTGCGTGGTTATCTCCCTATCCACTCAGTGGCACACCATGTCTTCTACTGATGATCATCAAAATGAATGTTGGAAGTAGGACAACTATTAGTTACATTATTTAACATCTTTTCACACCTGTTAGTGAAACAGCAAGGGCAAGGAATAGGACGCATGCGCTTACCAACAAATACTCCAGGTTACGTGTTACATACACCTGTCCAAGGACATTACAATTTTCACTACTTAAAACCTTTCCCTGTTGGGATCACCCTGCATGGCTCGACCTTAAGGAGAAGGAGCTGTGGCATTGATCTGCATGGCTCGACCTTAAGGAGAAGGAGCTGTGGCACTGAGAAGCTGGTAAACAGCTGGATATCTGCACGGCTCGGCCTTGAGGAGAAGGAGCTGTGGTAAACAACTAAGAAGAAGCGAGGAAAACAGGAACACCTGCAAGCAGCAATCCTGACTGTGTGAGGGGCGCGTGGACAGCGCGTGATATTTTGTATATAGCCAATTGCAATAGTGTGTGTAACAAGCTGTAACCAATCATGAGTGTGTGCGCAGTGACTAAGCGAAAATTATGATATATATTGGAGTCAGACAAGACAATAAACGGCTTCGGAATATAACTCTCATAGAGTTGTGAAGTCCATCCTTCTCCCGCATTTCCCCCCAAACACACTGCTTCTGAAAATCAGGGACAACAAAAATGCATTTGACATAAGTATCATGAAGATATTAAGAACTCAAGACAATTTCAGGAACAGAAATTCCCACCAAATTCATGTTCAGAATTCTGAAGCTCAAGACAGTGTTTCCCAAGATCTTTTCAATCTTAAATCAAAATTCTGTGTATTTCTTAAACATACACAAACAGCATTACCCCCAACACCCATCTCAGGGTGCTCAGCCATAAACTGCCTAATGGAAAGATTCAGACCTTTCTGAACTGACATACAGCTAAGCTATACAGTCCCATTACAGCAAATTTTATTTTGCCCGAAATAGGAACAGGGTCAAAAAAATGAATCTTACTTTTATGAGCAATGCACACTAGCACTGGTTTTTTTTTTTCATGTCTCTCAATCTGAATAACCCTTCCTCAAAACCACTCATTTTATTTGTCTGGCTGATTTGCAATTTGTGCTTTGGTTTTTTTTGTTTACACTTTAAACCACTCATTTACAGCAAACATAGGCTTTTAATCACCTTATCCTGAATAATACATTACTTATCTTCACTTGGACTACATATAACTATACTTATGGCTTGTTGGTGGCTGGTAGCACCGACAAAAATATTCTCAGATGCCAGCTAAGCACTGCATAAACTGATTCAGATCAAAAGAAAAGTGACACATAATATTATACACAGTATAGGCCTCCAAGATCTCAATTAGGAAGTAAAAACAGGTTCTTTATATATCCATAAATCAAACTACTGCCCCTATGACTAGACCAAGAATAGAGAACTTCTGGTTATCTAAACACTCAAATTAGAAAGGAAACTGAGAAGCAGAACCAAGATTTTCCATTAATTGTTTTGTAGGATAACCAACAGCCAAGGTGTGAAACACTACCCTCCACAAAGATTAGGTTAGTGTAATAAGCTGTCGTGGTTTAGCCCCAGCCGGCAA
>NW_010546163.1:6703-6914 GCF_000687285.1 Phaethon lepturus | reverse complement strand
GAGCCGAATGCCAGCGTATGACACTCCTTATCTCTCCAGCTCAGAAATGTGGTGCTCAGGGCATCCTGATGGATTTGTGACACTCCCCGTGGGACTCTGCGCTCATAAACCAATTAAAGGATTACATCGTTATAATGTGGAGAGTATTCTTTGTTTATTAAGTAATGCAGGTGTAATTCAATTAGTGACAGGGTCGCCCTCTGCCGTGCAG
>NW_010546163.1:0-6513 GCF_000687285.1 Phaethon lepturus | reverse complement strand
GTCTGCCCCCAGCCGCTCGGGCTCCTCGCGGGAGGTGAGCCTGGATGGAGCTTTGATCTGATGCTGTACAGCTGTTGCCTCATCCCCTGCACCTGCGCCCGCTCACCGCCTTCCCGGGCGAGCCCGGGCCGCAGGGCGTGGAGGCAGCAGCGGTACTCGCCGTGACCACGTCTTATCCCACCACGTCAACCCGCTGCAGCCTCTGGTGCTGCCTGCCGGGGGTGAAACCCAGGTGCTGCCCAGCGGCACCGGCCCTGCTGCCTTTGCTGGGCTGAGGAGCTGCAGATGGGGCTCCTCCAGGCACGGGGCATGGATGCGTGGAATGGCAGTGGGGAGAGCCAGGACCTGGCTTGTCTGGGCTTCCAGAGCACAGGTGTCCAGCCCCTGCGTCTGCGTGGCTTCGCTGGAATAGCTGCCCCGGGTTGCTGCTGAGCGCTAGCTAAAATGGGGGGTTTTGTTAAGGCTTTTACTACCGTGTTGCTTTATGAAATGGTTTCAATCTAGGCTGGGTATTTAATGTTCGGCATGGCTCTGAAAGCACCGTTTCACCAAATGATGTCCAAACGTGATCTGTCTGAGGGCATGGTGTGTGCCCCGCTCCATGGGTAACCCTGGGTCGCCACGCTCCCCGTCCCCAGCTCAGGTTCTGCCGCTGCTGCCACACCATGTCTCCAGCTGCCCGTGGCACCATGGCGTGGGTTGGGAACCACTGCTCAAGCGCAGGTGGCTAAAACATCTGTTGCCGTTGGTGGGGTCCTGAATGCTGTGAGTCCTGTACGGAGGGAAGGGCTGGGCCACGTGAGTACATCCCCGAAGTCCAGGGAGGCAGAGGACTGTGGATGTTTTCCGTACCGGTTGCATGGCCCTGCACTGAAACGGGGAGCTCGGAGGTTGGGGTGCCTTGGCATGAGAGCAATGCAGAGGCTGGGCACACCTCTGCCGGCAAAGAGGGGTGAAGAAACAGAAATATAACACCTCCTTTACATCATAAGACCGTACATGAGTAACTCAGGAGTAGAATATGGCTAATTCAGTGGATTTGGAGATTAAATTAAAGTTTAAATGGCATTGAGAGGGGATTTGCTCCCAGATGAGAGACATACCATGAAACTCAGCCAGCCCAACCCCAGTGCATAGCTGGGACCAGTTGGGTACAAAAGGCGTTTCCAGATTACCAGAACTTTCCAGAAAGACCAGGAGGTTTCACTGTCCGAAATAATGAATAGTGGTCAGAAGCATGCTCTGGTTTTCCGTGAAATCCCGTGACAAAATTGCACTTAGTTTGCAGCACAGATGAGGCATTGCCTCCCTCCTTACATGTTGAATGCAAATTTCGTGTAAAAAAAGAGAGTATCTACACACACGTGTGCAAATACAGACATGAAAGCAGCTCATGTAGCCTGGCAGTGCTGGAGCAATACAAGCACCTGACAGCAGAAGAGAATTATCTCTGAGGACCAAAGACTGACTTGTAAACCGGGGAATAAATTGCTCGTATATTGTAGCATTTACTTTCTCGGTTGCGCTTTGCAGGGAGTTTGCTTGTCTGCCAGTTACTGTTCGTCAGAAGGAAACCCCCAAACTGCCAGTAGTCTGGCAGCTGTCTTTACAGTAAACTAGGCACAGAAGGTAGAATAAATAAGGCCCCGGCAGTAAACTGCTCCCCTGCCAAAAAGAGGAAAAGGCAGAGGAAGGGTGGGAGGGCGGCCGTGGGTCGCAGGGAGGGGAGCAGGGCAGAGCGCTGGGGATGCGCAGAGGGGGAGCTGCCCTCGCCCTCCCTGCCCGCGCCCTGCCCTCGCCCCCCCGCTGCCCTGGCCCTCCGAAGAGCCGGGGAAAGCCCAAGCCCTCAGCAGACCGATTCCTGCCTTCCCGGGGGAATAAAGCCTTTATTTCCATCCTGACAGCCTGTGAGATACTAGATTGTGAAATCCTGACTCTCCTTATAGAAAAACCCATCACAGGAGAAGAGCGTGTACTTTTTTGGGTGCAGGGGGAAATGAATGCTGATTTCCCAGTTGCGCTGAGGCCCTGCTGTGGTAACCATGGCAACCGGGCTTCAAAGGCAAGGGTTAAAATGCATGTTTCCCCACTTCGGTACCAGCAGAGGAGCCCTCCTTCCAGTGCCTTTCCCCGAAGACGCGGGTTCAGGGGAGCGGGAGGGACGCGTGGCTCTCCCCTTCCCGGCCCTGCGGCCCCGGAGGGCACCGCTGGCCAGCTGGCCAGCACCGGCCCCAGCAGCACGTCTGCCCAGAACGCTCAGCCGGTCCGCACCCCTCGTAGCAGCCTTGTTTTCCTGGGACTGACACCTTCCGCTACAATATTTGTAATGCTTTAAACCTCCCGGGTGCTGCTTCTCTCCATGGAGTGCAAGGGGCTTCTTCAAATCCTTCACAAAATTCCAAGATTTGAGCCTGTTTCCTTGGAGGACAAAAGTGAAGGCTTGGGATCTGCGTGGTCAGTCACAGCCTAGCAGCTCTCCCGTGATGCTTGGTGTGAGCTTCCACGTGCCGGCAGTGATCAGCTGTCCTGACATTTTTCTTTTCCCATCCTTGTGTGATGCAATGTCATATTTTCTTTTTACCTGTGTCCTGCTGCGTCCTTTAAAATTTGCAGTTGGTTAGGGCTGTAACTTTGATGCGGCATTCGATCACATAAAGAAGTTTGTACAGTCATATGATACAGTCATGTTGCAGTAGGATGGTATCTGAATACTTACAAATGTCAGTTCGTGTTGATGCATGAATGCTGTTTCATCATGGAATTAATTACAAATACACCACCTCTGGGCATCTGGGAATGACAGTCTCCGCAGTGCTCCCAATTACCAGCCAACACTCGCGCGGCCAAGGTCATGGCGTATGAATGAGTTAATGGTAATTGGAGGGGCTGAGAGGGGGAGGATACCTGTTACCAGTTAATGAAGGGGAAAAAGACAATGGAGGGAAGTCAGTTCCCCAGCAAATGAGGACAAGAATGGCAACGGCGACCTGCCTACATCCCTGCCTTCATTTGAAGTTGATGTTGTCATCCTTGCACATGTTATCTTCCTCTCTGCGCTGTCAGAGCAGCGGTTCCAGCTGTTGCGATCAGTTCCAGCTGTGCCGGTTGGCGGAAGGTCCTTGTGCCCGGCCATCCGGGTGTGCTTGGTCCCCGTGACCCAGCCCCCGGCCCCTCACTCCCCGTGCTCACCGTGCCAAGCCCGACCTTCGGGGCTGAGGGGCTTCTGCATGGCCAGACGTTCTGGCTTGGTGAGCTGACCCTGGCTCTGGCTTTTCGCCTGCCGCCAGCGAGCTCCTGTGCCCAGGGGCTGCCGGGGAGCATCGCCCCCCTGGGCAAGAGCCGTGTGCCTCCCACGCTGCACCCGTCACCCTTGGGGACCCCGAAACTGGGGCTGGTTCCTGGGGTAGGGCAGTCCCGCCGCACGCCCAGAGACAGCAGCGCCGTGTCTGCTGCGGCAGGGGGGCACGGCACAGCGCTTGGGGTTCGGCCAGCAGCACCCGGTGCGCCGCTCCCAAAGGGTAAACGTGACCGAGGCGTTGGCTGAGGGGAGGACGAGGGGGATCCTGGAGGACGAGGGGGATCCCAGCTGTGGTGGCAGGAGTGGCTGCCGCCTGCACAGGAGCCACGCTGGTGGGGACTTCCACGGTCGCCCCTGAGCACAGTGGGGCTTTCCCACTCCTCTGGGCCCTGGAGGAGCTCACACAAGCTCTTCCTTTCTGGCAGTCCCAGACCGGCTTTATTGGTGTTAGCGATGCTGAGCACAGCAGCTGGCCAGCACTGCAACGGAGCCTGCGCTGGGCAGGGAACTGCTTGCAGGTCTGGGGCTGGACAGCCCAGGAGGCCGATGTGACTCCTTGAGCCGCAGCTACGTGCACTTGGAGCGGCAGACGAGGGGCAGAGCCCAGGACTCCGGGAACTCTCTGCTGTAGTGCGATGTTTTGTGCAGCGGGCTGAGACACTCTGTGCCTCGTCAATGCCGTCCGGTCGAGTGAGGATGGATTTTTTTTTGTCAGCCAGGCTGTGAGTGGGAAGGAGGGCAGGATCCCAGTGCTCCAAGAGCTGCTTTGGAGCAGGGCTGGAGCAGCGGGCAGGGCTGATCAGCGTGTCTCAAGGGTAGCCTAAACATGTGCTGCTGGGTGACGCAGGCTCCTGGGAAAAGAGGGAAGGACGGGGTGTTGCGTGGCCCTTTTTGCATGCAGCATTGCTGGGCTTCCTTCTAACCTTGGTTGATGCTGTGGGGAGGAGGAGGAGGAGTGCGGCAGTGCCTGTCAGGGCGATGCACTCCCATGTCCCTGTCCTGCCAGCGCAGGCAGCTGGGCGGTGGGGTGCAGCCTTCCGCAGGAAACCTCGCATTTGTCGGGCCATGATGTCTCATCACTTCTGCGGAGGTGATGATGCTCGTGTCCCACACAGTGCCCGCTTCTCACATTATATCAGCGTATTCCCGCGTATTATCACAGAGGACAGAGCTGATGGCTGAATCTGTCCACTGTGCGTGTGGGCCGCTCTGCTATTTCGTTAGACTCAGTTACTGAGGGGCACCAGGCTTCAAAATGGAATCGCTTTGCTTTGCGACAAGTCTTTTCCAATATATTTCCAGCTGTGCCCTGGTGGGTGCATGTGCTGAGTGTCAATATGTTGGAAGGAAATTGCACATAAAGACAGCTCTTTCCACAGAGAAGATGCAGTAAGGACAGTCAGAACTCATTCAGAGATCGTGTGAAAGAAAGGCTGCTGTGGTATCACTAGGAGATATTGCTCAGTGCTTTGGGGATTTGTTTGTTTGCTTTTCTGTGTGCATATGTAAATGAGAGTTCTACTGATTGCAAATAGCAAAGTAGCACATTCCCCTAATTTAAATGGGTAAAGCAGAATGAAGCATTGCCATGTTCCTTTCCAGTGGTGTGAGCTGTGTTAACGCCGTGGCTCTGCTGCACTGCTGGGTGAGAAACCCATTTCCCCTATGTCATTTCTAAATGCCAGAGCCTGGCAGATTAAGAGCACGCTTGTGCTGCTCGGTACCAATCCATGTCTTCTGCAGCGCATTTCCCCAGTTCTGCCACAGCTGGGGTGCAGCCGTCCACCATGGCTGCTTCGTCAGGGGGCTGGGCTGGGCACCTCATGGCAGCCTGGCTGGAGCAGCCTCCCTGGGCAGCGGTGAAGATGGGGTCCCCAGGGGTGGCTCTGGCACCCGAGGCAGATTGCTGGATCAGAGGATTGACGCAGATTGCTGGAGCAGGATTGCAGGCATTCGCTTCTTCCTCTCCTTCAGATCAAAGAGTAATTTCACGCCTTAGGGGCATTGCTCCTGAGAACAAAAGGGTTCGTATTTTCCTGGGCAATGTTCCTGGCAGCTCTCCTGCCTGCTGTTTCTAACAGCCTGTTTGTGGCTGCTCTTCTCCCAGGAGCTCCTGGGTGGTACGGGTGATGTCTGGGCAGCGATGGCCCTGTCGCTGATGACCAGGTGCATCCCCTGGTGATGGCTGATCTGAGCGCGGCAGGGTGATGCTGGGCTGCTGCTGCTGCTGTCCAGTGTCGGTTCTCAGCCCGTCACTGTCAAAGCTGAGCAGGTCCCGGTGCTGGCACAGGGAGATACCTGCCGCTGTGGTGTCCAGGCGTCACCTTGGGAGCTGGCCGGGCTGTCACTGCTGCCTCCAGTGGGGTCCTGGGAGCACTGTGGCTGCTCTTGGTGATGCTTGAGAGATGCTGGTTGCCACAACTGGCTATTTTACATGTCTCCATAAAGCTTCATGATGTTTTTCAATGACTAGGTAAAAGCAAACCCAAGGGTCAGCTCCTGCCCTGTTGTGTTTCCGAGTCAGCGTTGCTCAGCCTGGGCAATTCCGTCCTTACGGCAGATCTCGGCTGGCGGAAGCTCAGCACCCATCCCTGCGCAGGCCGAGGTGTTGCCTCGGTGAGGGTGGCAGGTTGTCAGCACTGAGAGACGGGGACTCTGCCTGCCGGCTGGGATCCTGCCCACAGGCTCTGGCTGGCCTGTGTCTATGGAGAGCATTTATTCATTGCTTCCTTCTCCCCATACACAACTACCCCTTCTTGCCTTCTTTTTTTTGCCTTTGACTCTCCACGCTGCTTGGCCCTGGTTGTGAAAAGTAGGGAGCAAGAGGATGGAGATTACTGCCTCTATCTGCCAGAGCAAGATCAGTGTGGCTTTCTTTTAAAAATAATAATAGTTATTGTTACCGGTGTTACTGTTTATATTTTTATATTTTTTTCTCTTTATTCTGGAAGGCTTACACTTAGCAGGTGCTGCCAGAGGTTGGGGGGGAGGCGCTGGGTGGTTCCTTGTAGCAGCGTAGCGCCGGTGCTGGGGGAGGAGAGGTGCTGGTGCCGCGTCCCACGTCTGGAGGGGCTTGGACGCCGAGAGGAGAAGGAGCGGGCAGCTGGGCTCTGGGAGGAGGAGAGGCATTTGAGGGGTCTGCTGCTGGCGAGCCGGGGGCATGGCCAGGGGACTGCACCGAGAGCTGTCGTGGCACGGAGGTGTCCGAGCCGAGC
>NW_010546162.1:0-682 GCF_000687285.1 Phaethon lepturus | reverse complement strand
GTCACCTGATAAGGTAGGTGTTAGAAACGGGAATTTTCTTTTTATTTTCGTTTTCCCACCATGCCCCAGGTTTTGCTCTCTCGTCCCTGCCCAAATTTACAATATTTGGATCATCAGGCACACGCTTACAAGAAGCCCTGAATATCCTCATTTTGGAAAAGCAAACAAATGACCAAAACAAAAGCAAGCAAAAAAACCCGACCAGAACAAAAGCCAAACAAAATTCTCCTACACAGTTGTTTCATCCGTTACAGTGGAGCACTCAACACCGGTTGGGTTGTTCTCTCACGACATGAAATCAATGTTTTTTCCATTAGAGCTGTCCGAACATCACCTTTAGAAAGCGTATTGCTCCCAGGTCTGCCACATGTCCTTCTGAGATAGCTAGAAGGCTTGCAAAAAGTGCAGGGTCACTTGCAGAGACTCTGCTGCAAAATGTGCATATGCATGCACATACCATCTGAATGTTTATTTTGGTGCTCTCACTGCTGGGTAGGGTCTACAAAAGCTGAAGTCAAGCCAGAGGTGGGAAAGAAGACTGTGGCATGTCCAAGAGGTGAATGTATCAGTGGCAGTGAGTAGGGCTTGGGCATCTCCTGATGTGAAGGGTAACATTGAGCAGTCAGAGGACTTGCCTGTGGGAAGTGGAAGTCCTTGGGAAGACTGGGGGCTCGGTAATAAG
>NW_010546161.1:475-3002 GCF_000687285.1 Phaethon lepturus | reverse complement strand
TTCACTTTCCTCCTCAATTTTGACTCTCTGGTGAAAAGGCCCCGAGCAGACGCCGTCTGCCGTTGCAGCCGCACAGCCCTGATGAACGCCCGTGTGCCTGATGGGGTGGGAGGGAAGGCCGCTCGCACACAAGCGGGGCAGAGCCAGCGGCTCCCGGACCCGACTATTGCTCTGCCGCAGCCGGCGGCTCCCTTGCAGGGCTCCTGTTCCGGCCGAACGTGCCCAGGGACTCGCTCTCAAGGATGAAACGTTCCTTATCTCCGTTAGCGCAAGGTTTTCTGCCTACCGGTTAATTTTGCATGTGCTGTCGGTTCTGCTCGGGAATCCACTATTGCTCTGCCGCAGCCGGCGGCTCCCTTGCAGGGCTCCTGTTCCGGCCGAACGTGCCCAGGGACTCGCTCTCAAGGATGAAACGTTCCTTATCTCCGTTAGCGCAAGGTTTTCTGCCTACCGGTTAATTTTGCATGTGCTGTCGGTTCTGCTCGGGAATCCAGGGGCCACTTCCACGTGGCGACACCACGAAGACCCCAGTGGCACCGTGTCCGCCGCCATCAGCTCATGTGGCCATGAGGTTTGCGTGCGCGTTTCCCCGGGATGCCCATCCGTTGGGCAGCAAAGGCGAGCCTGCGGAGCCGGAGGATGCAGCGAAGCTCTGAAGAGCTGGATGAGAGGTTGGAAGGGGTGGGGGGCACCCAGACCCATCAGTGGCACCTCCGGGGGATCGCCCCAACTGGGGCCCCAGGAGGGCCTAGACCTCATGGGGCAGCCGTGAGGGTTCTCCCGGCAGGATCCGCTCGCTGGGGCACAGGGGCCATCTCCCCGTGACATGGGCCCAGCCTGGCACTCCCCAAGGACACCCAGAACCAAACCGAGACGGGTCGGTCCTTCCTGCCGGCACCCGAGCACCGCTCACGTTCGTTCTGACGCAATCCGAACCCCGTGTCTTTCCGTAGCAGAGCTACCCAGCAACTGCAACTCCAGCTTAAGGCATCCACGGAAGAAAAAACCCACACAAACAAAAAAGCCCGCAGCCAGTGACGCGCTGAGGGTTGCCTCAGGCATTACTTTGAAATTCACCTTTTTCAGGGTTCTCCGGGGGCACCCCGGGGCTCAGCACTCCCTGCTCTGGGGCACGGCGGGACGTTTGCTCTCTGGTCCCCGTTGCCTGCCGGCCCTGCCAGCCCTCGCCCCAAGGGTGGCCGGTCCCTCGTTCCCCTGAGCTGCGGCGCGGGCACGGAGCTCTCCCGAGGTCCATGAGCCAACGCTCGAATCCGCGGCTGCCTGGGAGAGTGGATTGGGTTGTTCATCTCTCTGACGGGCGGAATAAACACCCTGCACATTGATACGAGCTCATTTCTGATACTTGTTTAGAGACTTGACAATCCCTGTATAAAAGGATTTCCTTCCACAGCTGAAGTTTGACATTCCTGCATTATTAGATTATTTGCAAAGGTCTGCGTGCGCTGCAGGAAAACAATGCTACTGACAGCCAACGCTACAACCTTCTCCTCCACAAATCATCCCGGGCGCAATAAGCCACGGAGACAGCACCCATTTGCAACCCCCGAGGTGAAGCAACCAGGGGAGGCGGCGGGGTGGGAGCTCAGGTGAGTGAACAAAACCCAATCGCGCCATAACAATTAAAAAAAAAAATAGGGTGTAGTAGTATGTAGTAGAAGGGCGTGCACAGCCCTTCCCGCTGGCACCACCCGGCTGGGAGAGCACTGGGGTCCCGCGGACGGGGAGAGCATCCCTGGGGCACGGAAACGTGGAGGCTCCGTCCCCCTCGCTGGCTCGGGGATGGACGCAGCCCCGTGCCCTCGCCCTGGGGAAGCCCCGGGGGTCCCGGCGTGAGGGACAGCGGTGGAAACCTCCACCCAGCGCATAGGTCACAGGTCTCTGCCCAGAGCAGCCCCTGTGCAGGGCAAGGTTATCCAAAGCATAAAATTCAGGAGAAAATCACTTGAAAAGAATTATTCCTTCAGAGAACAATTCATGCCCATTTCCAGACCATTAACTCCTTCCTCCTCTGCAGAGCCCACCATCAGGTTCCCGATGGAGAGAAGGGCTGTCACAGGCGTCAATCATTTTGGCAACAGTTACCTCTTTCTAAACTATTATTTTAAGGACAAAAAAATAAAATGTAAAAAAACCAAACAAAAAACCCCAAAAAACCCCAAACCAACCACCCTGTCCCCCTCCGGATTATCTAGTGCCATATGAGAAAAGTCTTCTCTGAAACCCAGGTCTTAAAAGGGAAAAATTATTTTTAAAAAATAATCAAGAGTTCAAGTGACCTATTTGTGCTGCTGAAGGTTTGCTTCCCGATTTTGACGGTGTCTCTTTGTGTTCAGTGCAGCCTGGGTGTCTCTGCTGGGATGTTAGGAGAGATTCCTCAGTCACGATTTGCACTCGTGTCTCCCCGTTGGGAGAGGCTCAGCCGGGAGCGGAGCTGAAGGTGGATTCAGACGCGCGGTGGGGACGGTGCTGGTCTCCTGCGGCCGCAGGGAAGCTCCTGCTGCTCCCG
>NW_010546161.1:0-358 GCF_000687285.1 Phaethon lepturus | reverse complement strand
TTCCCGCACCGGCTTCCCCAGGACTCGTCCCAGCTGAGCCCAGACCAGCCCCAGCCTGGAGAAGACCTGGCCCGGGCAAACCCTGCCGGGCGAGTGCCCACGCGGAGCGCGGAGGAAGCCGGAGGAAGTCCCCGCCCTGCGAAGCGGGGACAGCAGCTCCCCCGTCCCGTGCCGCTCTCCTGCTTTCCAAATCCTCTGCTGGTGCTCAGCAGCCTCATGCACCCGGTACCTGACCCAGGTGGGTGCCCGCACAGAGGGACCCCCCGGGACCGGTACGTGGCTCTGGAGTCAGCCCAGATGCCCAGGTGATGGGCTGCTCCCCACTGCTGCTGCTGGCCGAGGCCTGGGGCTTCCTGGG
>NW_010546160.1:27327-32479 GCF_000687285.1 Phaethon lepturus | reverse complement strand
CAGGACTCTGCACTTGGCCTTATGAAACCTCCTGGTCTGTTAGAGTAGGTTCAGTAGCTGTACCACTGTCCTTGGGCTCAGGGTTGGGGCACAGCCCTGAAGTAGGAGTATGGAAGGGCCTTACGTCACGCTCTGGCAAGGTAATTCTCATGTGGGCGTTTTTGTCCTTCAGCTGGTTTGCAGGGTGGTAATTTGCATAACATTTGCATGAACTACACACAGCTTTCTAAGATTGTCTAAATGACTGTCATACCCAGAGCCCAACTGGGATGCGTTTAGCAGCTGATGGATGACAACTCTTGGGTCGCACAGAACAGTTGCCTGGACCTGGCCTGGCCCAAGGGCACTAGTGGGCATTGGTGGCTTTTACCAGCCCCACCTGGGACACATCCCCACTGTCCACAGCCCCCACTGACAGCCAGCCCTGAGCATAGTCTGTGCCCAGGAGGGGTGCCACACTACCCATGCGGTACCTCGCATGCTGGGCACATCACCAGTGCAGCACTGGTTGGACCAAGGGGTGCATGTGGTGGCCCTGCTGTTAAGATAGGCCTAATTCTGTCAGCCTGACCTCAGTACCAGGGAAAATTATGGAGAGGTTCATCTCGAGGGCATTCACAAGGCATGTGCAGGACAACCAAGGGATCAGGCCCAGCCAGCACAGGTTCATGAAAGGCAGGTCCTGCTCAAGCAACCCAATCTCCTTCTATGACCAGGTGTCCCACCTAGTAGGTGACGGAAAGGCTGTGGATGTTGTCTACCTGGACTTTAGCAAAGCTTTTGACATTTCCCACAGCATCCTCCTAGAGAAACTGGCAGCTCATGGCTTGGACAGGTTTACTCTTCACTGGGTAAAGAAGTGGCTGGACGGCTGCACCCAGAGAGTTATGGTGAATGGAGTTAACTCCAGTTGGTGGCCAGTCACAAGCGGTGTTGCCAAGGGCTCATTTTTGGGGCCGGTCTTGTTTAATGTCTTTATTGATGATCTGGCTGAGGGGATCGAGTGCTCCCCAAACTCAGTAAGTTTGCAGATGACACTAAGTTGGGTGGGAGTGTTGATCTGCTGGAGGGTAGGAGGGCTCTGCAGAGGGATCTGGACAGGCTGGATCGATGGGCCGAGGTCAACTGTATCAGGTTTAAAAAGGCCAAGTGCCGGGTCCTGCACTGGGTCACAACAGCCCCATGCAATGCTACAGGCCGGCGGAAAAGGACCTGGGGGTGCTGGTCAACAGCCAGCTGAACATGAGCCAGCAGTGTGCCCAGGTGGCCAAGAAGGCCAACAGTGTCCTGGCCTGTATCAGAAATAGTGTGGCCAGCTGGAGTAGGGCAGGGATCGTGCCCCTGGACTCAGCACTGGTGAGGCCGCACCTTGAATACTGTGTTCAGTTTTGGGCCCCTCACTACAAGAAGGACGTTGAGGTGCTGGAGCGTGTCCAGAGAAGGGCAACGGAGCTGGTGAGGGGGTTGGAGCACAAGTCCTGTGAGGAGTGGCTGAGGGAACTGGGGGTGTTCAGCCTGGAGAAGAGGACGCTGCAGCATCCCAGCACCTCTGCCAGCCACAACGGCTACACCCGCAAGCACCAGCAGCACTGGGACAAAAGGAAAAGCATAAATACTCCAGTTATGCTATACACCAAAGTGATTTTTTTCATTTTAATACAATATTTTAGGAAATAAACTGAAAAGCCACCGGGAGGCAGTACAGCACTGCAGAAGTTTTCCTTTCCACCAAACAACTGTCAGCAAGCGCATTCAGCAAGCCAGAGAGAAATACCAGTTCTGTAAAGTCCTTCTCTCAGCTGGGCAAGGATCACTGTGACTGTCACCCAGAGACCCTGAGAGTGCCAGGAAAGGATGAAAAGCACCCCTGGAGCTGGTAACCACTGTCTATGTTTGCCTTCAATGAAACAAGTCACAACCTTTTAGTAAGAAGAAAAAAATTTCCTCTTCTATCCTTTAATACCTCTGATCAACATCCACTAAACAATCAGTGTAATTAGAACAGTGTGGGGCTGAAAATACCCTTTGAAAGGCAACAACACCCCACCTGCTGTGACTACGTCTTCATCTCACACAAGAACATGCAGTAAACAACAACTATTTGGGAACCAACTTCACAATGCAAAACAAAAGCAAACAAAAGAAAATCCACAAGCCTAAACATATAGCTGTTAACATTAATAATTTAAGCAATGCATATTTTGTGGTTTACCAAGCCATCCTACCCTCAGTGCTAAACTCCTGCATTCTTTACTGCAAACCGAAGTGTTCCAACCTCAAGTTGTCCGGAGTCTCCAGTAGCTCCAATGGCTGCATTTCATACCAACAAATTCAAGATCTTGACGGTACCATATTGCTTGTCCTACCACAATCAAGTTGTCTTCCTCAGTAAACTAAAGAGGCTGCAGTTCATGACCCTCGCTGTAGGGGATTAAGACTCCTTAGCAGCAGAGACAAAAGAGGATTGCATTGCCCAAGGGCAGGACAAGTCCTTTGCATGCCAAACCTCAGCATGTCTGTAAGGGGAGAGAACCAAGGCCTCAAGCAGGGGCACCAGTGGGAGACCAAAGCATCACAAGACCAGCAAAGTCCACAGGGACCTTCAGCCCTCAGCTGGAGAAGGGAGAAGACCTGCTCCCAGCAAGGGGACCACACCATGGAAAGCCAGGCATGCTGTGCCTGCCGGGCGCCTGGAGAGAGAGGCACCAGCCCTGCCCGCCGGCTGCAGCGGCTTTCCCTCCTCTGTCCCCCAGTTCCCCTGGGAGCAGAGTCATGCCTGTCTGCCCCCACCCCACCTTTCGGGGACACGCCAAACACCAGGTTTCCCACGGGTACCTCAGGCAGCGAGGACATGGATCTTTGCCTCCTCAGCTACTGCCTTCAACAGTTGTTGAATTTGCCTGTACCTGGGGCAGCTCTGAACCGGCGAGCGTTCGACACGCAGGAGAAAACCCCAACGGAGGTTGCTGTGGAGGGCTCAGAGGGAGGGGAGACGCAGCCCCGGCGCCGTCACCCTTATCGCTGCTGCAGGCTGAGGTTTCCGGAGCAGCAGAGAGCTGGAAGGAGGGGTTTGACAGGGATGAGTGGAACAGTGAATCTGACCTTTGAGAGCGAGATGACAAATTGGCTTTCTTACTTTTTATATCCTTTTCTGCCCAAAAAAAAAAAAAGACTCTTGCATACCTCCACCCATTCTCTACAAAAGAGGTTTGAAAATTCCAGCTTCATGTTGAATATACATGGTGGGATCACTGGGAATTAAACAGCTTTTGGCTTAGTTTTCTCAGAAGCTAGTACTATATTTCATATCACTTAAATAACCAAGCTGCAGTCAGTTACTTCTACTTTTATGTCTTCATTATTATTATCTATACTTTTTAACGATGCTTATAGAACTGGATATTGGCCTGTTTTTATAAAATAAAGAGATGGCATTCACAAGATGTTTTTGTACAAGAGAATTTAGATATTGTTTTTCCATCTGTTGTTTATTACTGAATTGTAAGTTGTATAAATGGAAACAAATGTCTTATTTGAGAATATATGTATACTCTGAACTGAAAAAAGCAATTCACTGAAACTTAAGTAAGCTGAAATTTAACACATGCAGTATTTCTGACTACATGACAAAGCAGCAATTCCAGAAGTGTGCTAGGTTCATAAAAGCATTAAAATAGCCAATAAAGCATTTTCGCGTTCAGCCTAAAAAGCATATTATCATCAGAATAAAATAATTGAATATTTCAGGTAAATCAATGTTTGATTTTGGTGTTTTAAAATGAAATCTTTTGTTCAAACATATGACTTCTACTGTTTGGATGAAAAGTAGCAATATTTTTGTCTTTTTACTGTTCTGAAAACACCGATTTCTAACTTTGTTTTCATTTTCACCACTGGCTTGAAAAAGCAATTATTTCATCAGTTCTACTACGCGCATGCAGTCATCATGAACACTGGAAGGAGGGATATTACATAATCAAGTTATTTACCTGAATTCCTTCTTTACATCCTCCTAGTTACCTGAATTCTGACTTTTTTCCATGAACAAAAATAAATCCATTTAAGATTTATGTCTATATAATAACATCAGGGTTATAAAGGTGAAGTTACCAGTCCATAACTGATATAAAGACAGTGAAAGGGGAGAAATTACTGCACAACAGCCCTGCTTTTCATCAAATGCCTAAGAGAATGAAACACCCAACTGAACGTGACGACGCTTGCCATAGGTCTCCAACAGACTTGTGCCAGTGGTTAAGCGCGGAGCTCGAAGACTGCAGCATGCCTGCTGTGCAGTTGCAACAAAACATCCTTACCAAGAGCAGCTCCGCAAAGTGCAGTGAGAAGTCCTCTAACTCTCACCCCCACACACAGAGAGAATGAATATTTCTCTTTGGGTCTTTTCCATCTCCTTCATTTCTTCAAGCAGAGGTTGCAAGAGGACTGAGAAGAGTGGCCCATGAAGACTCATGCACACCACCCATGGAGGCTGGCAACAGCCAGAAGCCTTCTGCCTCCTCACCTCCTGCACCTTGTGCTGCTCCTGCTCCGTGCAACCTTCCCCCTGGAATCCTGTAAGGAGTTATCCCTCTGCCTTGGAGGGGACATGGAGAAGGACTGTGATGGCCATTTAACACGTTCCCGTGATGAAACGGGTCAAATAGAAGTCTGCAGCAAGCAGAATTCATTTTTTCCACTCATCTCACCCATATCCATTCCTCCTCCAAATGAGGAAATATGCTCAGAGAAAAAGCTGCAGAGCTGTGTCATGGGCACACTATTTCACAAGAGCCATCTCACTCTGAACTAAACCATTGACCGCTTTGGAGGCAGATCGAGACAGTAAACTCCTGTGCCTAATTCACATTAAACCAGAAATCTATACGTACTTTAAACCACCTTCACTGATTTCTGTTCTACCTTAAGTTTCAAAAGTTGAAAACAACCTAAGAAACCCAAGCTTATATAAACAAATCCATTTTGCTCACACTTCTAATTTCCAGCTTTTCAATGTTCACCTGGTTCGAGTTTTCAAATAGTTTCTCATTTTTACAACGATAAGAACAATTCTTGAATTCAGGATCCAGAAGTAGATTGCTGAAAAGTTAGATTTGCCATCTCAGGGGAACAGAGACCAGTAGAGGAGAGACCT
>NW_010546160.1:19605-27296 GCF_000687285.1 Phaethon lepturus | reverse complement strand
AGCAGGAATCTTACATAAAATTAAAGCAGTACTGATAAAATTTAAGTCCAAAGCAGTCATTTGGGAAAGTGGAATGACCACATGACAGATTGCAAACAAGGAAAGAAACCATTTGGTAAACATTTTCAGCAAAAGAGTGGTTAGATTTGTGTACTCCAACATATATCTGAATTTAGGAATGTACATATACATGCATGTATGCACACAGAAGCATATATTTAAAGCTGAATTCTTCAATCAGTAATGCTTTGGGATTGCAGAGTCAATGGGCATACCAAGGATGACAAGCGGAAGAGACATTATTCAAAGCGGAGGTCTGTACATTTTTCCAACTGAGTTGCAATGGCATTTGCGGGGGTTAAACTGCTGTTAAAGCAGCAGAGCAGCTCTGAAATGTAATTTCAATAGCAGATGAGAAAAAAGCATGGTGAAAACCAGGATTTAGTTACTTTTTCTGCTTATGTTTCAAAATGAGCACTTTTGAGAAGTTTTTAAAAAGTGTATGCAAGAGTATGTAGAGTTCTCACTCACTCTGGGGTGCAGGGGGCTGACTCTTCCCTGCAGCACCAGATGCCCAAGACGACCATTGATTTGGGGCAGCTCTATCATGCTGTGCTGTGCGTGAGGTCACAGCAAATGATTGGGGGTTCTTTCCTGATATTACAACCTACAAAATCAGAGCGGGAAGTTCACGGTAATCCTGACTCGCACAGATCCAGTGGGTCACATGAGCTGTCAAGTCTGACGAGAGCAGTCACCGAAGGGGACCGCAGAACGCCGCAGCCCCAGCTGCACGCGGAGACGCAGGCTGTCCTGCCGGCGCATCCCTCCAGCCCTGCCGGGAGCACCCCGGCGTCTCTCCAAACCTGCCGTGGAAGGCGGCCAGTGCTGTACGGCTCAAGGACGTGTTACTCTCACTGCCCCACTCCCTTTTCCCAGAATTAGGAAAAAAGTTAGGAAAACAGTTAGGAAAATGAGGATGGAGATTTCAGCATGCTGGAGTTCAATGACTGTTCCCCATAGGCCTGCTCCAAGATGAGGAGCGCAGCAGTTTAAGAAACTGAGGACAGACTGAAGGCCCTCCTGGAGCAGTCCTGACTAGCCAGAGCCACGCAGCCCTTAGCGGGAACCCGCTATCAAACCTGCTTGGGAGCCGAGGCATCGGAGGTTATACGCAAATACCCTTAAAGAGATCTCCAGCTTACACTTCAGCATCCCCTCAATATCTTTGTTTGCATCCGCTTTGAATTGTTTTACTCCAATCAGAAATTTAAAAATTATATAGCTCCAGAAATAAGTGACTTCAGAGCATGAGCTGCCTGGTCAAAGTGAGAGGAGTATTAAGGAGTGCAGATAACCATACTTGCTTGTCTACTTATTCTCAAGTTATTTTGATTACACTTGAACTAAGAGAAGGCCTATGGTCTGTTGTTCAAATTACAACTTGATGCATAAACAAAGACAATAAAATAAATGGAACATGAAAACAAAACATATATAAAGCATCAGTCCTTGAGCCTTGCATCTGGACATCATTTTTCCCATACTAATGCTCGTTTTTTCTTTCCCATTTGATTCTTACAGGACTGTTTGTAGACAGCATATTTTGTGATACCATAAATCCGAGTGGGCATATTTGTCCCTATAGGACAAATTTGTCAGCTCTATCAGTACCTAAGTGTATTTGAAATAACTATGAAAATTCCATGAACTGTTAAAAATTTAAGATAGCAGTGAAGAAATAGTTTAACATATTTTTTGAAGATACTGCTTTACTAGTTAGAAATTCTCAGTCTAAAATTCATTACACTACTTGTACTGAATGAGTATGGTGCCTTAGGGAAAGCGTTGACTTTTTGGGGACTTAATATGCTTAATTGTTTACATTGTGTTAAGAAGCTTATGCAGTACATTTGCTTCCTATTTTAGCTCCCCAATGCCTGTATATCTGACTTGTACTGACAATCAAGCCAGA
Source organism: Phaethon lepturus (assembly GCF_000687285.1). Classification (NCBI taxonomy): domain Eukaryota; kingdom Metazoa; phylum Chordata; class Aves; order Phaethontiformes; family Phaethontidae; genus Phaethon; species Phaethon lepturus. Next base: position 25,321 of record NW_010546160.1, on the reverse strand, counting down.
CTACTTCTGTTTTCTGAGCTGCTCATCAATGACACTACACAACAGACTATCTGCAAAGCCATTACATTAGTTTAATAGTTTAGTCAACAATTATATAGCTAAAAATATATACCCAAAAGTATTCTCAAAGGAGAATATACCAAACCCCTGATCACCATGGGGGAAAAAAAAAACAACAAACTTAACCAGGAATTCTTTCTGAAGGTTGTGAAAGCTTTCCCTGGTTGCCTTAGAGGTTTCACTGTATCCCGTGACCAGTGCAGCTATTCTCTAGCTGAATCTTTACAGCATTTAGTAACAGACAAACATGTGGCCACAGCAATATTCCTATAAACATCCAGGAATAAAACAGGCAAAAGCCTGTGCTACAGTTTAGCACTCAAATATTGAAGGAAAAGTAACTAGCAGGACAGTTTTGCTGCCCGAGTCATATGATTGTAGGCACAATTTGCCCATCGCCATAAGGTGTACTTTATGTTTTTCCCCCAAAGTTTTCTTGTTCATATTTCTCCTCAAATATATTTCTCCAGCACCTTGCAGGAGGGGTGCTACAGGCACACCCTCTACTTTACAGAACAAAGACCACATTTCTGTGCAGACCTAATTTCTAGCAAAGTTTTCTTTCATTTTTGAAGCAGCAAATCTTGACTTTAATTTGTTCTGCTTGTGAATAGGAGAGGGAAAGGAAAACAAGAAGGAGTAATTCTCAACAGCTGCTGAAAGCACTAACACAAGACTCCAGAGACTTTTTTTAATGCAAGAGAAGGCTTAGCCAGAGTGCCACAAATACTTGGCATTTATACTTGTAAGAGGAAGGTTAAAAGCAAGCTAAAAATGTTGGGCTACATCAGTTGTCTGCCAGTGCAGTACGTATTCAAGCTCTTTCTATGCCCAGTGGAAAAATGTATGCTCAACCAAGGTAAATTATGCAGCTCTCGCTGAAAGGTTGTAAAATAATCTTATTGATCTTTGGATCATCTTAATGCTCTGAAGGAATGTGAGCCACGTGCCATTTGTGCCAACAGAAGGTCCATCCTATGACGGCATTTGAAAACAGTATTACCATAAGTAAATCCCTGCCTCTAAGGAGTGTTTTTAGCAGCAGCTTTGTGTTGTGAAGACTTAGCTGCAGGTTACTGCTAACTTTCAGTCAGAATTAAATTCACAAGCATGAAAAATTGAGCAATAACTGCATGTCCCATATATCACATTCACAGAACTGGCAAATCTAAAGATTTCTTATTCACGTTTCCACAAAGATTATCATTGCGAAAGGTTATTTTCCCAATAAATGCATTTTTAAAGCCAATCTCGTACTAACATTCTAGTTTTCATTCTGCTTATTACAAAATCGTTCATTTGGCTAAAATGAAGCACAAAACTTATATAAAACTAGAACCCAAAATACTGTCATTTTCTTCTGTCATTTCTTCTCCTCCACCTGTTTTTTCACATGTCTGCATACTGCCTGCTCTGAGACACAGACATACTGAATCAATGTTCTCCCAGCATCCGTGGCCAGGCTGGAGATGAGGAGCACTGGAAATCTCGGGGGAGTCCAGGCCACAGAGGTTTGAATAGACTGAAATAATCACAAAACATTGTCTGATTGCTCAGAACAAACCAGCAGATATTCACTCATCACGACGAAACACGCAGTAAATGCTAATGCACTGGGGGAAGGTGAATGGCTCTGAACAGCTCTTTCCTCTTCCAGCCCAGCAGAGCTGAATGCCAATAGCCACACTAGATACTAGCAGCGCGTTTTCTCAAAGTGCCCTGCAAAGCATGGAAGATCACGGGTTACTTTGTGCGTAGAGCTGAGCTGATAGAAATGCCTCCTGGAACAATCTCACCAGTGCAAGGCCCAGAAGAGCGAAGGTTGAAGCAAGGTCCATTTGCTCCATCACTCGATCCACCAAAACTGTATGAAAACTACAAGAAAATAATAGTGCAGAAAGCATTTGGCTGATGTTAAAAGCCAAAACTTTTAGAAGCAAAGCAGAAAACGTATAAGAAAATACCTCAGTAAACACACTACTAGGTGAAAAAAAAAATTTTCATTAAGTGTAATCATGTCAACATGGTATTGATGTTTACCTTAGAGCTTCATTTTTTTCTTATGCTAACTTGGGCCTACGGACAACATATAAAGTGATAACTATGATGCATAAAAAAGGAGGAAAGAAAATAAATCAAGTGTTATAAAAACACCTGTAGTTTGAGATTTCAGAGATCTCCCCCGTTTGTCACCTCCCACCTGCCCTCAGTCAGAGTGAGCTCATCAGCACACAACTCCTGGCATGCCTATCTCTTGCTCCCGCTCCTCATGGCTTCGCTCCCGCATCACCGGCGGTGCCGTGCCTGCACAGCCCCACCGCCATGCTGTGCTACCAGCCACGGACACTCGCAGCCAGCCAAGCCCAGATAAATGATACAGATGGCACCGGAGGCTCTTCTGGAGCCCGTTTCTGTGTACCAGATGCAGGGGACCTGGTTTGTGCTACCAGGCGTCCCGCTCCAGGAGTGCTGCACCTCTGTGCACACCTGCGTGCGGTGGGTACCACGGCCCCTCTGCCCAGAGCACAGCGTGTCCTACAGCAGCACCAGCAGCGTTTCCTACTGTACTGCTAAAGCAGGTTCTGCTTCAAAGCTTCTCAACAGAAAGTGCATTTTGTTAAACTCACTGGAGTGCCTGCTGGGGTTGGAGTACAAGAAACTAAAACCCATCTTGCTTGTTCTTTCTTTTCTTTTACAGAAGGGAAATAAGAAATGCATTGATTTTCCTGTCCTCCAATGCATGTTTCACTTCTTTAAAGAAGTAGCAGTCTCCGCAATGGCCATTACTGAGCCATAATCACACCAGTAAACCCTACCTACATGCCTTTGAACATTCATTTTAGCATTAGAGCTCCATATGTGACATAGCGAAAAGACAGATCAGTCTGTACTGCAGTATATTTCATGTGTAAAATTCAGGTCAAGTGCCAACCCAACAGTATCAAACTGCATCTACATGTGCAAATATAAGGCAATTGCACAGTAATTTCCAGCTTTGGATACTCTCTTACTTTCCAAGAACCTAATCATAACCATGGAGTGCTTTAGGGATTTCTGAGCTAAGATTTGCCCTGAAATGCCATCTGGACAATTCCAGTATCTCTTAAGAATAGGAAAATGGTGAGTTTTCATGTAGCAGTTCTTTTGTCATTGTTATTTTAACAGCAACTTCTGACCTACAACAATTTCCTACAGACTAAACATGAGACTTTCTTAGAGCCCTTCCTTCGCATTTTATTACTTTCAGAGATGCAAGAATTGAAACTGCATGTAGTGACAAGGACTTTCATTACAAAAGAAATAAATTTAATGGGAATATTAAATCTTCCATTAAGTTTGAAAAAATAAATAAATATTTAGGTATTTCTTCTGTAAATTCTTATAAATGTGATTATTGTTCTTACTTTATCTTTAATCCTATTTTACTGCTGACTGAACATAAGGAATTTGAAGAGAGTCCCTTTATGCTGTAATTTGATGTCCCTTTTGTAGCCAACCTGCCTATTCTGACGGATAACGAGGATTAGCTCTCTACAGTACTTTCACAGTCTATCCACTAGCCAGAAAAAAAGGCCAGAGGAACACAGCTCTTTTCAGTGGAAAACGTGTTATTCTCCTCAGTAAGGTAGTGCTTAGAGTGAATACACATGGATTTTAGCCTCATAATAATTCTGATAGATGGTGCAATATGAAATACTTTTAATAAGCAGTAAGGGCATGGATTCACAATAATTGATAGTTAGTGTTTATTAACTGAAGGTTCATTACAGAGGCATTTATTATGTTTTAACATCTACAGTGCCCAGCTGGTTCCAGGGCTGCTACATAATTCCTGCTCGGTCTCCAGCAAAAGACTCAAGATTGTCAAGCTGAAGCGACTTCAATGTCTTTGCAATTGCAGTAATGCAGTTGAGTCCATGAGGCTCATCATCTCTGCGGCTCGGGTTCCTGCTCCGGAGCCAGTCCCCCTTCTCACGGGAAGTCATGAAGGGAAAGCTCTCTACAACTATAATTCACTGAAACCCTTAAAAATAATTCCTGACTAATAATAATAGTGCAAGCTAAGCAAATAACTCTCAAACCACTTCTCTAAATGTTAAAGAGGTTCCAAGACTCTGCACTCTGCCTGTGGGAAAATGAAACCAGGAATGTGAAGTGACTTGCTTCTTTGCACAGACCAAGTAAAAAAGGCAAACCTGAATGTCAGTACCTGCTGACTTCCAGACAGTTTTCACGCTTACAGCTCAGACTGCTTTGCAGCCAAATCAGTTACAAAAGCATTTTAGAAAGTTCTCATGTGTAAAAACATCAAGCATGCTGCAAGAGAATCTACAGCCATTGCCAATAGCTAACACAGCCGAGTACAATACTGGGAATATTAACAAGACTGAAAATACTGCTAGGATTTGACCAAGGACTGGCCAAAAAGGATTGACCAAAAACTTCATAGAAATAGTCTCAGAATGTGAATGGTATCAAAGATTAAAGATCCTCCTGGAGACGACATAAAATAACCCTTATTTTTAAATAGTCCCAATGATTAGCAGCTAGCTTTTCTTGTCTCAGCTCACAGGCTAATGTCCTTCAGCAAGATTCTCGTAATATTGTCATCTAAGACCTAACATGCAATTATCACCAAATTCCACATCCCTTATGCTCTCGGGGGTGCTGCAGGGAAGAGGAGCTGCTCGTGCGCAGCAAGTGCTGCCTTCCACAGAGGCTGCTGGGGAGGCCACACCGGCAGCGCGGCACAGGAAAGGTGGGCAGTTGCCAGGTCCTGGGAGAAAAGGGTTCCTTGGAAGCCTGCATTAAGTATGGTAGTTTGGGGCTTCATCTAGGAGTCAATGGAGTGTGTCCCAGGGGCAAACCACATACCTACACCACAGTTCACACCTAGCAAGAAGTGTTTTCACCCTTAGTAAGCAATACACAACTGCCAGGCTTCAAATCCAGTAGGACTGAATCTAAATATAGAATTGAGTGACAGAAAATGCACCTAATTTTAAATAAAAACATTTTTGTCTGCAGTTTTAACTCTAATAAAATGCAATTTTACAAAAAAGGTATTTTTAAAGTTGTAAAATGCATTACAGAAGATTTAGCCTCTACAAAACAAAACAGAAAAATCAACTTCAGAAGGAGTCTTACTTCAAGCCACGATGAGGCAAATGTAAAGTTATCACAGTCTGTATTTAAGTGGAAAAACTCTGAGTTCCTGAGAAACTTCATCCCTGCTGTAATCCTGCCACAACCAGAAACTTTTACTGTTTTTCCATAGACTGAATTCTTTCTGACTAGAAACAAACTCTGGCGTTAGCTCCATAAGCAAGTTTATTCTAGAGGTGATCACAAAACCCATGTTAAGATGGAGAGCGCTGCAGAGTACTTTGCTGGCAGCCACTTCCAGAAGCAAACCTGCCATTAATTACGGCAGCCTTAGACAGAACACCGCTCTGATTTCCCTCCTGCAGTGGCCTCCCCGTACCCAGGAGGGGAAAGCCACGCGGCCGGGGACCGACCTGGCCGCAGGGGCACGGGCTGTCCCTGTCACAATTTCTGGTTGCTGCTGGGAGAAAAGAACCTCCTGCCAGGCAGGGACCCCCGGCACAGCCGCAGGGGAGCAGGGAGGAGAAGCACTCTCAGCTTCGATGGGCCA
>NW_010546160.1:4635-19574 GCF_000687285.1 Phaethon lepturus | reverse complement strand
GGTGTCGGCCGCTCTTCTTGTCGCCATCTCAACACGGCTCTCGCTGCCTTTCTCTCCCCAGGCGCACTGAAGCAGTGCCGTGAGCGGCAGACAGGTCTCGCACATCCAGCACCAGGGCTCCTCTCCATGGAGAGCCCGTGTCTCATATTTTTCTGTGCTAGTTCCTGTAAATTAGACATTTTCTACATTTAGTTCCTTTCTACTTCAATAAAAAGCAAGGAAAGCCTGAAAGCCATTAGAGTCAGTAGATTCACAGCAGGAGAGGATTTGACCCAGTGTGTTTTCCCAGACTTTGCTACCCTCTACCCAGCCTCCTGAGGGTCCTTCCCAGATACCTGCTCACTGCAAAGGGACACAGGACTGAATGGTTCAGCAAGGTGAGCACTTTTTCCTCAGACTTTCAGAAGAAATCAGAAATGAGAACTAGATCCCAACCAACCATCAAAGCCAAGACGACTACTATCTCTTGGAATGAGCTAATGTGTTAGACATGTCATTCAGACTCCTTATCTCAGTCTTGAGATAAAAGTTATTTTAAAAATTACATCTGGAAATATAACACAACCTCCTAATGACTCTGCATTACACCAGGCACCTACAAACAATTTAAATACAACCCATCTGTGCAAGTGGAAAAGACTCTCCTTTTAGCGCATTTCCACAGGCAGAGGGGGAAAGCCTTCACGTGATGTTCTGTGAACAGTTTGAGCATGAAAATGGACAAAACAAAATGGATAGTCCGACACAGGAAAAAGTCGGACCATATTTCTGGATACAGATTTATCTAAAAGTCTTTGATGGAAAACAAAGCCAAGCCACAGTCTTCCAGTAGCAGTCAAGAGGCACAAACAAGAAAACAGAATATGCTATGGATTTAAAAACATCCGTGTTAAAAGGAAGGATGGAGTATAAAGTATGACTTAAGTTACAGCCATTAGCAGGAAGAACACCATCACTAGCAAACATCTGCACAGCTAAGATCAATCTCACTGCCATATTAAAGGACAAACAAAACACCCAACAAACCCACAGGACCAACAGGTCTATAGAATTCCTTGGATAAGCCAGCTGACTTCACCAAAACAGCGAGATTCACACCAGGAAATTCACGCCTGCCTGCTGGCTTCAAGCACAAGTAACAGAAGTATTTCAACTGCACCAAATTTCCCAAAACAGCACCTGTGGCTCAGGAGGAGGATCTGTTGATTTTGCTCTCATTCCTATCTGGCTTTCTAAAACGCTCACCCTATAACCAGAGCCACAACACCCCACATATACAGGAGACATACAAGAGCATCTCAGTGCACTGTGAAAAACACCTACACTGTCTTGCTTATGTGAGCTTGTCTCTAAGGGCTTAAAATAAAGAGTTTAATACGGTGCTATTGTAAGGAATTTTTTTTTCACGTTTTAATCCTATTTTTAGCTATTGGGAAGCTGATGTGTATTAAAGGACCATTGATACTTTTTTATTATTTGCACTTGACATGAAACTGCTCCCTGGCTTACCTGTCAATGACCTCAAACGTTTATTGTAATTCTCCATTACTGGGAGTGTATATATATATATACACACACACACACACTTGCTATAATCCTTGTTTGTGGCCTCTGAGGCTTAGGCAAACTTATTCCTGGTAGCTGCCCCCCTCCAAAAGCTCCCTGACCTCCTGCCTTCAGCTCTTCTGCCTGGGCTGCCTTCGGTTGGCAGCTGGAGCTTCTCTCCCAGGGTCATCCCCTTTGAGGACAGCAGTTGCAGATGTTTGGTCTTGCTTCTTAGCCCTTACAAATGCTCCCCCCCGATTCTTAATTTTAAGAGAAAATGTCAGCCACATTTACAGCAAACATTTTTTGTTACTGCCATGTTTAGCATCCTAGAGGGCTGATACATGAAAAACATAAAATGCTGAAAAACAGGGGGGCAGACAAGAGTCTATGTAAGCCATGCTCTAACTTAACAACTTCAAATTTTGATGAAGCCCCATGATACTTGCAACTTAAAAGGATTACTTCTACCCCTCCCCTGATTCAAAAAATGTGCAAGCCAAACCAAACCCCACAGAAGCAAGCAGAAGCGCAGGCCAGAGGTAAGTGGTCACACACAAACAGAAGGGAAAGGACCCTCCCAGGTAACTAAACTTTGTGCTGCAGCACACAGCCGTACACCAATATATTTCAAGGTAAGACACATCTTCTGAAGAACATAAAAAATCCTACCTGATAAAATTGAGCCAAAGTGCCAAAAACTTTGAACTCCAGTGCAGTGGGACACAATTCCCATGAAATCTCAGGTTTCACACTGCCTTCAAGTATTAGTCCCTTAAACTCATTCAGGGTAATTACTTCTGATATTTAAGGACACCTACCATTTTGAAGAAATGTGATTCTCTCTGAACAATGGCACACATGCTGTGAAAAAGCTGAAATATAAACTGAGCTGTTGAATAAAGTCTAGTGACAGCACAGCAAGAGGAGAAGGCAGTCATATCTGACTGTGCTCACACCTGGCCTCAGGCTTGGCAGGAAAACACGTATCATTGTCCCCTTCAGTATCATTTACACTTACCAATGACTTCTGCTTCTTAGCACCTTGCTCATCATGCCACACTTTGTTAGTTAACAATTTTTGGGCAAAGCATTTTAAACAGCCGTTAAAAACACTTGAAAAGGCTTTCAAACCCTGTGAAGGTTTATGCTAGCTGCAGGAAAAAAGTGAAGCCTGGGCAGATGTGGACACAGACCAGATCAGACACTGAGGTCTGGGAAACCAATGCAAGTCCTCCAGCCCACTCCTTGACCTGGTCTTCTCCACTCCCTTCTATTTCATCTTGTGTCCATACCACCAGGATAATTTAGAGAGAAGTTTCTTTTCAACCATATAGTAAAAGATTTGTCACATTAAACAAAGTTGCATTAAACAATTTTCCAATGAAAACAAGTATTTGTGACCAGCGCTACGACTCAAAAGTCTCAGTGCTGCATTGCTGCTAGTAAGCTTGAGCAAAAGAAACACAGAATGAGGACAGTCATTACCAACTGAGTATCAACTAAACAGGGAAAGGTTTCCTGGAGCCTAGGCATATCTAGCAAGAAGTGTGATACGAAAGGGAGTTGATAGTTATCCAAGACAGATAATAACATTTTCTACCACGAAATATGCTATTAAATAAAGCACAGTAGTAATAGCCAAGTCCACCAGAAATAGGAGGTGTGCACAGTAGCTTCCAGAGCTACCACAGCAGCATACAACGAAGTGAAGGAATGGGAGAGCTGTCAGATTTCATACAAGTGTTTAATGTCTCCTCACAGAGAGCTCAGCCAGAAATCAGTATTCAAGCCAAGATGGGCAAGAGTCTGGTTATGTTATTCCTAGCTATGAGAAAAAGTTATCCACAATCTAAGAACACTTCGTTGTTACATTGCAATTCTAGATTAATAACTCCCTGAAGTAGAAAGAACAACATTTGTATAATAGTTTTGTATTCCAAACAGCTAATTTCCAAATGCTGGGCGGGGGCGGGGGGGGGGGTAAAGCACCTTTTTTCTTGCAAACTAAAGCAGTAAGTCAGCAAGAATCTTTAAGTGTCTTGTAAAGTGATAATACATGATTCTTCAAGCTGGTTGAGGAGCTACCTACATGAGGAAATTGCACTGGTGTAGCTGGAAGTACAATACTGAAGTAATGAGCAGGCTGTGTGGCCACGATTTCAGCTGAGACTGTGGCACTTCTGGTTTGTACACTTAAAATGATTAAGGCAAGAATGACTTCACACAGAGTGCTCCTGAAGATTTATCAGGGAAATAAGGACTTTAACAGCAAAATAAGGAATTACCACCTTTCCTATAGACAAGCATATAAGATCTTCAACACCTACAATATTCTATCATTTCTGTAGAACCTCCATTTAACAGGTTTGAATCTACTGGCAAGACCAGTACCTTCATAAAGCACAAGGTGGTGGTTTCAATTTATGCAAGCCTCACGGTCCTTTACTGCAATGCCTACAAGAATGAGTTACTGAGATGTGTGAAAGGGGGGGTGATGGGGGGAAATCCTGCCTTCAGTTGAGTCCAATTGCCCAAACATTGCTACAGATGGTATTTTCCCTTTGCAGCACTAACTGTGGTTGGAATGAAGCGCAGTTTGGAGGCAGTCAGTAATCAAGTATTGAAAAAAAGCATTGCTAATATACCCGGATAAGTTACAGCAGTTGCCCCTCACTTCACAGTGCACATAAAATGGGATGCCACCACTAACAAGCTCACACACTGGTTTTAATGGTTGCATGCATTTTTGTGGAAATTCAGCAGTTGTTTCTCATAACATAATTAAATACAATAAGAATGTTGGGAAGGATTTTTGTAATGGGTAGAAAAGAAAATTCCATCCACGTGGTTTTGGATGAAACAGTTCACCAGGTCTTGAGAGATTCACACACAGCAGAAAAACACAAGTCTCCCTACCACTAACATTCAAATCGGCCATTCCTTGAAACGCCGATTTTGCACAGTCACTACTGCGGGCACTCGGCACGCGCGGCAGCGCGTGAGCACAGCTTCAGCTGTCCCTCGAAACATCACTCGTTTCAGTGCAGGCAAGGAAGGTTGCAGCCATATTTTACTACCAATAAATCTTCAGGAAACGGGTACAGGATGCAAGATAGCAGTATATTACCACTGACAAACACAAACCGAGTTCTAGCACTTTTGCAGGGTAGAAGGTAGCACGTTAGCTACTTAGCAACGTTACTTACTTGCACGTTAGCAAGTGTTAGCTTCTTGCAAGAGCCACTTACACAGTTGACTTTGTATATTATTTTTCTTTTTGAAAAAACACTGTTATGAGGTTTAAAGCATACACTATGTTTCTCTACCTCTCTGACAGATATTTTTGAACCTAGTAAATGATCTTTTAGCCAAACTAATGATTTTTCAGAAACACATAAACAATTTGATCAAAAAACATTCCTACTACAGTCCTTGTTTCTAGTCTGATCTGATGACACTATATTTCTTTTAGCAGGGCCTGTAGTGATAGGGCAAGGGGTAATGGTTTTAGATTAAAAGAGGGTAGATTCAGACTAGATCCAAGGAAGAAATTTTTCACGAGGGTGGTGAAACCCTGGCCCAGGTTGCCCAGAGAGGTGGTAGATGCCCCATCCCTAGAAACATCCCAGGTCAGGTTGGACGGGGCTCTGAGCAACCTGCTCTGGTTGGGGATGTCCCTGCTCATGGTGGGGGTGGGACAGAATGACCTTTAAAGGTCCCTTCCAAGTCAAACTATTCTATGATTCTTTAGAAATTTCCCCATATGCACCTACTTGTAATTTATCCTGCACGGTCACTGCCTGGAGCCCCGTCCTGCCGTGTCCCGTCACATCAAGGGACAGGTTTGAGCTCACGCCCCTTGGTTAGCAGGGCAATGCCAGTGGGCAGACACACATGAGCACACATACGGCAGGCTGCACAACTGCCTTGTGCAGACACATCCTTAAGTGCATGACCTTGCTTAACTTCATCTTACCTACGTGTTAAGACGGAGGTATCAATTACAAACCATGTGTGAAAGTAAAAAATTGTAGAAGAGCTTTATTTCCAGACTACAGCTACCTACTGTATGTCCAATTCCAGCAAAATTTAATGTAGACACCACAAATTGCGCTTGAATTGTACTGCAGTGTCATGCTGACTGGGGGCCTAAGTACACACAGAAGGAAGCAAGTTATCAGGATTTATCCACAGCACCAAATCCATTAAAGCACCAAGGAAGAGAAACATATGATCCAAACTGTGCAAGCTCAGAAAGAAAGGGGAGAAAGATCTTCACTCCCTCCACATCGCTCTCCTGATGTTCAGCTCGGCACAAAGGATGGCTTTCCTCAAGCTGGTATGCACATGGTTTGTTAAAAGCCTCTTCAGTTCTGAATGCACTTTTTCCTGTATCTATCTAGATAGTTTTATACAAGATAGCGATCATTTTGAAAGCGCAGCAGAGGTGGATTGTTCCTGGTGCACATGATAAATGTTCACCAATACACTGAAGACTTTAAAGCATGAAGAGTGTTGTTCATACATGAACAAAAATCCTAGTTACCACAAAACCATCACGGAAATGAAATCTTGACCTGTTTCTCAAAGAAAACAACTACCACTTTCTTAGGCATCGTTTCTCTACGCCTTATCCAACACCATGCCTCAGCTGCCATCTGAAGTTCGGTTATCGCAGCTGAACAGTGAGAGACAGCAGTTCGCAGCAGCCGCAGTAATTCTGACAGGCACCAATCACTCAGAGCATTCAAACCAGTACTAAAGGTCACCTGAGCTACTTTCAGAGATCAGTAAATTCAGGCGTTTCGAGCTCAATACACATGTATGTAAAGCAGATATTTTGATCTCTGTTTAGTCAGTATAAGTTTCAAAATCGTATCATAAGCTGATGCAATTTAGGCAATGGATCTTGCATATAAATTTAAGTGCCGACTGCTGCGTACGTGGCAGTTACCAGAGGAACTACAGTGAAAAACAGGAAGCTGCAGAAAAGCAGCACAGAATAGTGTTAGATGCCTAGCAAAGAAGAGGGGAGGAGGCCTACATGAGAGTAGTCTTAAACTTCTCAGTGCAACGGCTTAACAAGTTTAAAAATATGTTATGTTCAGCATTCCTGAATTCCCTGCTGACTGTTGCTTCTGTGCAGTATTTCAGTTTTAACACAGAACTACAGCTCATAGTATTAGTGAACAGAAAAAAGAAGAACAGCATGTACATCCAGAAAGACAGTGGAAACTTCCACATTCACTTGTCAAGCCAGTTCAGAAAGGAAATGAAGCTAAAACATTCCCTCTGTACAGGCATCCCACAGCCCTCTTCAGAGCTGCTGAACACATTATTTGAAGGCACAGATATGTGAAGCTTTCAGTGCAAAAATCTTTGCACTTGCATATCTGATTTAGGATACTATTCTTGTAGTTGCACATGGAATCAGACATTTGCACAGTCATACAGTTCCTTACCAACTGTTCTCAAACTTATCAACTCTGCATATCAAACACGTTTTCCTACTTGAGCAAAATAAAGTGCAAGACAGTAAGGTTTTGAAAGAAAGCTGAATTTTATTCTACCTAGTGAGCTAAATTTTTTGAGTAGTGTCATGTATCCAGCAGTTCTGGCGAGCTGGTTAAATGTGCCACCCACCTTTATGCACTTCACAGAAAAAGAAATCAAACTGATTTTAAGCTCAGGCTTAACTGGAACAAAGCCAGCTGTATTTGCACGGCACATTTGGATCCATCCTGCAGAAGACGGACTTTTAAGCAGAAAAATGAGTCCTATTCTCAAAGAAAACTCAAGTCTCACTTGAAGCCATATACTTTTAAAATGCTAAGTTTCTACACACTATTAAAACTTATTTCACCTTTTTATAACTTTATTGCTAGTAACAGTGAATGATTTTAAATATCAGTGATCCTGAAAGTTGTTTAAAAATCCCATTTACGCTTCAATAAAAATTTCTCACTCAGACTCACTGTAAGGCTTGCATGACAACCTGTCTGTCTAATTTACAGCTGCATTACTCATTTGGTAACAGTCTACAGGGAACCTCGCCTGCCGAGCTCCTTCCCCACAACAGAGCTTGCTTTGAAGTTTTCAGCCACAGACCTGGGGTCTTAGCCCGTGTGTACATGATCAGCGGAGCCAATAAATCATGCTGCTTCAGTCTCCCCGTTACAGAACTGTATCTTGTCTACAGTGATTATAAAAATAGCAATATGTACTTGTTTCATGAAGGTCTTTATCTTTTTTGACTAGTCTGAAGTTTCTGAAGCAAACGCTTGAAAGAGTCTTTGTCTTGCTCACATTTTCCTTCGTTTAATTTCTAGAACCACTAAATTGACATCAGTTGTGATACATCCTGCCAAATCAATGCTATGATTTTGGAAGCACAAAATTTATACCTAGCACAGCAAGTGACAGACACTGAGACACAATACTTCTCAGAATCAAACACAACAGGCTTCTCAGCACTTAATAAGCAAAAACATCTACAAGACATTTTTGTTTTTTCCACCTTGCATCACTCCCATACACCAGCTGCAGAAAGCAAGTTTTCCTGAGGTTACTATTCCTCTTAGAACCATAAGGATATGTTTTACTGTCCTTCCAATATGGAATAAAATCGTAGAAGTTGTTGCACAAACATTCTATATCTGTATCAATATCAGCTAACCCTTGTTCAATACTTGCACTGCAAGACCTTCAGAGCAGATACTGGATCCAAATATTTTTCACACTACCCGTTAATGTTAGTGGCACATGTAAAGTACTTCTGTTGCTTCAAAAATCATTTATTCGTATGAAATAACATAGGGTTTCATCTCCATGCATTTCTACCCACCATAAATTTAAGTGCCATGAAAAAAAAATCTAGATGCTATTTCAGCTTCACCTGTGACCCCCAAGCACCGGGTTGGTGGTAAGCCCTTGCACAGGGCTGAGAAGGTTGCAGAAAGGCGTGCTATGAAGGCGGCAGCTATGGGCAGCCTGCATAGTAAGCCAGGAGAAAACAGAGGAGCAGAGCTGGCCAAGATAAGGGTATGAGATCTTTATAAGACTCCTCCAGCTGAGTGGGGTTGATGGCATTGGCTAGATATATTTAATATCATTTATACCCTCAAATATATCCAAGACACTTCCAGTTTCTCAAGACAGAGCACTCAAACATCTGAACTGGAAGAAAACAGAGTGCTGGCAGACAGTGAGCCAAATGTTTGTCAGAGGCACTTGGATTTGCAAAATTAAGTCATCTACAGCCAATTTTGAATCCTTGGAAATCAGTGGGAGTTTACCTATGTCATCACTGGATCAGAATTTGGTTCCTCGTCCTTACTTATGACCTAGAAATTAAATCCGGCTCATACACAACCAACCAGGTATTTTCACAGAATCACCAAGGCTGGAAAGGACCTTCAAGATCATCAAGTCCAACCATTAATCCAGCGCCACCATGTCCCCTAAACCATGTCCTGAAGTGCCACATCCACATGTTTTTTGAACACTTACAGAGATGGCGACTCCACCACCTCCCTGGGCAGCCTGTGCCAATGCCTGACCACCCTCTTGGTGAAGAAATTTTTCCTAATATCCAATCTAAACCTCCCCTGGTGTAACTTGAGGCCATTTCCTCCTGTCCTATCGCTGGTTACTTGGGAGAAGAGACCAACACCCTCATCACCACAACCCCCTTTCAGGTAGTTGTAGAGAGCGATAAGGTCTCCCCTCAGCCTCCTCTTCTCCAGACCTATTTGCAAGGGAAAAGTCTTAAGAGCCGAGGAAGCAGTGTGGTACACTTACTTTGTTTTAGAAGACTTGAACCAAAATTATGAGGGGAAGGGAGAAGCCAACAAGAGACAATGCATGAGAGAATGTCTGGTGGAGCAGAGACTCGGCATAAGGGAAAGTGTAATGTGTTTCAACAGCAAAGAAAATAAACTCCATATTTTTACGCTACTTTCCAAAGCATCTGCACTTAAAAGAGTTGATCTGTTTGGCCTCTCTGCCAGATGTTTCTTATTCTTTTTATAGAAGAGATGGGTGAGAACAAACAGAGTGCATCTCTTCGGTCAGAGCAGCCTGCATAGCAATGACTGTATTTCCTCTTGCCTCCCTTGGAGGCAACCTGAACTTCACAGAACTTGGCACAAACACTAGTCAAATCAGATTACTGCAGTTCTCCACAATTTTCAATATGTGAGAGTAAAAAAAAAAAGTTTTGTTTTGAGTTGAGCAAACAATTGCCTTCAACTCCAGGTGCTTTGTTTTAAACCATCCAAATTTTTAACCATTTTTCAGTGAAGAGGTCATGAAAAGACTACATTCATTTGAGAACCATTTGTCATGAAATCCAAGTAATCCAGAAATGTTTTGATTAAAAAAAACTGTGCCATGCTGAAGTGTTGGGAGTACAGTCCTCCTGTCAAAAGTCAGGCTGGAACCTTACCTGCTGTGAAATCAAACCTCCATTTGAAGGTGTTATTAAAATGTAGGTACAGAAAAAGTGGGCTCCGTCTTCCCGCCCATGGCTAACCACACACAGCGACGTACACGAAGGGCAGCTTGTTACTCACTCTGGTACACGGCTGCCTCTTCTCCTCCAGCCGGCAAAACACGTTTACCAGAGTGAGCCAGGCAGAGCAGAGACGAGGAAATGCAGGTGAATTTACACCAGCGCGTGCTCCAAGAACACCCTGCCCTCACCTTTCTGTTATTTCCTGTGGGGCTGTGAAAGCAGCCGTAAAAGTCTCAGTCCCCTTCAGAAGGGTTTATCAACTTTGGGTTTACGAATCCAGAAGATAATTATCACAATTTTGCTTCTGAACAGAACGCTGGTAGCGCCACTCTTCAGTGCAGCAATGAAACCCTTTATAGGTCAATGTAGTTCTATTACCACAAGGTGAGATAATCTTGTGAGCTTCAAGAATAGCAAAGTAAGCAGAGCTCGAAGTTGTGAAAGCCAGAAAGTGTTTACACACACACGTGCAATTGTGGAGACCGCAGACTTTCCCCCTGCTGTTCACAGCCATCTAACCTTCTCTCCTGGCTCCATAGCTTCATCCACCCTCCTCTCCACATCTCCATACATTTATCTTGCTTTTCAAGCCTTCTGAACATTCTGCTCAGTTTTGTTAAAAAAAAAAACCTGCTGCTGCCTTTCTGGGCTCAGGCCTTCCCACCCCCTTCGAGAAGAACTAAAAACACCCCCGCAGTTGTCCTCAGGCTGAGACTGCAGAGCAGGGCTTCCTCTCTCCGAGCCGCTCCAGACGCTGCTCCATTCACTTTCCAGAGGCATTTTCCCATTGCTTAAAGAGCAGCACCAGAACCCAGCGATTTCCCTGCTGAAACAGCAGCTGGGCATGCAGACATCCAGCCACCACGAGCTAGCACGGCCACGGGAAAGCAGCTGACGGTTTTGGCAGAAGGGACCTGCCCCCACCTCGGTGCTGGCACCCCAAGGCCAAAGCCCGCCTGGGCCAGCAGCAGCTTTCTCGGGGCAATTTGAGACCATGGGATGAACTCTCACAAGGCTGGGCCCACAGCAGCTTCATTCCCACAGCCGACAGCCTCGCGCTTTGAGCGGTGGCACGCCGCGCAGACAGCCCGCGGCATGCCGCTCCTGCCCGAAGGGCAGCCCCCAGCCCCGCGGCTCCCGGAGAAAGAAACTCACAGATGCTTGGTACTATGCTGGGATGGGCACAAGAGCCCAATTAGAATAAAGCGTTGTTTTTAATTACGCTTAATGCCATCACAGGATGAATGGAGCACATGAGCCTCCAGTTTTGCCCAACATGCATGATTTTGCTCTCACAACTGTCTAAAATCCTTTTAGTGAAGTCACTTTGGACTTCATATTGTAAACAAAAACGGAACAAAGTCAAAGGTTATCTGCTAAATACACAGTAGATAAAACAAGCCAGAAGCCAAGAGCATGTGAATTTACATCTAATTAGTTCCAGACAGTGACTCTCTGGTCATGGCTAATCTCAGTGTCAGAAAATGTTTTTACAGGACATTAGTGGGTTTTTTTGGTGGGTTTTTTGTTTGTTTGACATTTTTAAGGATTCAGACATGAACTGAGTGTTAAAAAAAAGGAAGAGAGTCAAGTTGTCCTCTTTCTTTTTTAGTTTCAGTGACAAAAGAATTCTGAAAAAGTATTTTTAAAAAAATCTTCAATCTTTTTTAAAAAAAAAAAATTTCCTGCTTTAGTTCAAATGCAGGAAAACTGATTTTGGCCAGGTACAGTCTTGGGTTTTTCCATCTATCCTCTGCTTTCAACATTGAGCGGGTACTTCCTTCCTCAGCTGCTCTAAGGGACGTGACCTCAGAAGGAGAAAAAAGGTAAGTATTACTTAGAGGCTGCCGCAAGTACATCACTGTGTACCA
Source organism: Phaethon lepturus (assembly GCF_000687285.1). Taxonomy (NCBI): domain Eukaryota; kingdom Metazoa; phylum Chordata; class Aves; order Phaethontiformes; family Phaethontidae; genus Phaethon; species Phaethon lepturus. The sequence goes on along the minus strand of NW_010546160.1, from coordinate 7,640 downwards.
CCCTGTGTGCAAATCCAAGTCAATGCACAGTGAAAAGAGGAATAGTAAAGTGAAGCTTCTTTAACACTACATACTCACTAATGTGTAACTAGTGCCTCTATTCTGTTATGAAACAAAGGAAAAAATGTGCAAAATGGTCACAAATGAAGATGAAAATCTTCTGTGACTAAATGTAATATTTACTTGAAGTAAATCTGGTATTTACAGATTTGTTTTTTCAAGTGCTTTGAACATAAACAAGACTTTATAAATATACTGGAAAGTGTTTAAACTTCAGCCAGAAATGAATGTTTAATTTCAGAAATTAACATTGGCTTTGGGCTGACAGTGTGACAAAGCAGCAGCATCTGGGCCTTTGGATGAAGACCAGTTCACAGCAACAGGTTTCCAGTTTACAACTGCAATATAAGCCCATGTTATATCATGTAACAGAGAGCTAAGCTTGCTTTGGAAATAATTCGTTCATGTATATTATCCAAGTACCATCAGCCCTAAGACAGCATTGAGAAAAAAAGGCATTTTCTCTTCATACCATGAAAAATGCTGGAAAGCATGAAAATGAGGGGCAAATGTTATTGCAGAAATAAGAAAAACATTGCTCAGGTTTACAAACGGAGCTGTCAAGCATGTGGCTTAAGAACTGTTGGAAGAATTAAGGGCACATTCCTTTCAGCTTGATTCAACGGTTTTCTTCATATAAAAATTACAGTATTAAGCTTACTGTTGTGGAAAGAGAACATATTTACTAGCTTTTAATAGACAGTTACCAGCTTTTAATAGAAAACTTTCAGCCGGTGTTCACAATCCACTGTAGTTTTATCCAAGACAGACATTAAAATCTTTATTGGTCTAACTAGTTAGAGTTACACATTTCAATCATTCAAAAATAGCTGTTGCCAGTGTCCTGATCTCAGTAAAAGGCTGTTTGTATAGCAGTGGTATATTTTACATACAGATACCTCCTTATAGCCAGACAAAATGGCCATTTCTGATTCCTTTGCTTGGGCAGCGACAAATGCCCCCATGAGACACAACTGCCTGTGCCCAAGCATGAGGAATGGCCATGCCACCAGCACCCACTTCTCCTGCGCCAGGTACCTGGCTGCACGTCAGTCGTGTGCCGCTCCCTGGAGATGCCCTGTGCAGCCACCCACCCGCCATCCCCGGTGCAGCCATGGCTCCGTGCCTCTGGCTGAGGCCCCCGAGCGCCACGTGCCGGGACGCTGCCCGAGTCAGCCACGCGCACCGCTCGCTGTTCCCGCACAAAACCAGCCCCAAGAGGGTAGACTCCAGTTCATGCCCCACAGTCCATGCGGGCTGCAGTCCCAAGCAGGGGCTGCGTGCCAGCGTCGAGAAGCACAGACCCCAGAGAGCGAGAGGAGCCATCGGCACGGCCCTTCCTGGGCTGCCGGGAGCGCGGAAGCACACAGGAGCCAGCTGACAGCCAAGGAGCACTGCTGCCGGATCCAAAGGAGACCGGCAGTAAGCCACTAACCTGTCACACAAGAGAGACAACCATGCTGACTGAAGGGCTTCTGAGTTTCCCCTGCAAAACTGCACTGACGCAGGTTTTTGAGCCAAGCCAGCTCCTCCAAGAGCCTCTCGTAGCAGCAGACCAGCCCACTGGGAGGCCAGTTGAGCCTTCAGTGCGAGCGAAGGGAGCACAGGTCTGCTCACCCGCAGGCCGGCCGCACTTGCGGCCAAGCTTTTGGCGGTGAACACGGGGGCCCTGTGCCCACGGCACGGTCTGGGCTGCAGCACACAGCCACTGCCGGCAGCGGTGCTGGGGACACTGCCTGTGGGACCTGACAGCCACCACCAAGTCGTCACTAAATGGGCACTGCTCCATCTTCAGGAGCGGACAGAAAGCCTAAGAGACACGGGGAAGTTGTTACGGAAAGGAGAAGCCCACACACCCTTCCTTGTACAAAGGCCTCCTCGTGACAACACCAGCAAGTAACCTTTCCTACTCAAAGTAAAATACGAGTGGCTGGCATCAGCACTGAACTACCCTGAGTAGTACATATGGAAAAGCATAGTATAGCTTGTCTAAGAAATGCAAACGACAAATCAGACTTAAGGTAAGGTGCTAAAATAATTTTTTAAATTGTAAGATCCCATAATCTTGATGGAGTCAACTTTCATCTAATTTCTTTTTCTTTTAAAAAATGGGTTTAGCCACAGAATGTTGAAAACCAAAAGAAATCAATAATTAAAAACTATGTTCACCCTTTATGAAAGATTTACTAGGGAGATGAAAAGAGGACAACAGTAAAGCAAAGTGCTATTCATTTGGAAGTAAAATAGTAAGTGTATTTCTACTCATACCGAGTTTACTGTTGACTGCCACCGGAACAGGACAAAGTACACTTTATATTTCTTTTCCTACATGAAGCTTAGAGTCTCTGTTGTGCCTATAACTAAAGCAGTGCAAAGCAAAGAGTTACAAGGCATTTACTAACTCCTCCTGTGGCCTGCAGACATTGGGACAGCAGTGTGCTGTTTTGGCCAGACTCTTTGCAAAGCTGAGATGCATGGGTGTCTTCCTCATCCCCTCCAACACCTTGTGCCTCTGAAGAGCCACATTGAACTGTCACACGCTGGCACCCTTCTTGCCATATGAAGGCTTCTGGAGCAGACCCTTGCACATATGACTTATCCCTACGTTCACATGTTAACTGATGGTACAGCCTTTGTTTCTCAGGGCCAAGGAATATGAAACATTACACATGGCAAAGAGGAACAAAGCCTTTAGAAAGTGAATAGATTTTAAAATCTGGATTCTTAAAAACACCACTGAAAAGCCTTTACAAGCACCTGCACTTTGTAACACAGATATTCAGTGGTTAACCTGCATCACAAGAGCACAACACAGCAAGTCTGCTGGTGACAGTACTGAAGCCTGGCGAACATGCCAGGGTCCTGCCCTTGCCCGTGTGCTGGCCCCGCACTGTGGCTGGCGGCTCTGCGGCGAGGCGAGCTGCTGAGCTCCCAGATCCCCCCCG